>NC_061823.1:7657899-7665399 GCF_019202785.1 Penaeus chinensis | reverse complement strand
CTATGCGCACTTCATTCTTAGACTTCACATGTATAGTTTTTTCTCATTCAGTTCATACTTGTGAATGTCAGCAACATTACTCACAGATGTTTCCTTTTGTTTTTTGCTTCTTCTCTTCCTCTTTCTTCTTTGCCGCCCTCCCCTCCCTTCCCATCATCCCCCCCTTCCCCCTGTCATTTATTCCCCTTGCTTTTCACCTTTCTTTTTTTGCCGTCATGCTCCCCCTACACCCCTTCCTTCTCCTTTCTTCTCCTCTTCCTATTCCCGTCCTGCTCCGCTCCACTTCTCTTCCTCTTAATTTTCCAACTCTGCCTTATATCTCCCTTTCTCCTCTCTTACCCCCTCTCTTCTCCTAGTTTACCCTTTTCTCCCCTCCCATTACACTTTTATCTTCTTTTCCAGAGCTTTCTCCACTTCCTTCTCTTCCCCTCCTGTTCCAGCTGCTTCTCTCGTCTCTCTCCTCCTCCTACCCCCTCTCCTTCCCCTTCCCCCATGTCCCCCAGAGGGCAAGTATTTCCCATTTTTTTTCTATATTCTTTCTTTTTTCTTTCTCTCTTTTTTGCGAGATCTCCAGATGAAGGATTGCGTGACCGCTGGCAATTCAACATGATTCGATATGTTTACTTCTTGTGTAAATTAACACGACCTTTTATGGTAGACGTGGCAGGTCTGTGTGTCGGAGCGCTGGCGAACGATACAGGGCAGGGCTCTGTTTAATTTCTATTATTATTTGCTGTGTTTTTTTATGTATGTAACTGTTCGGTTGGTTTTGCGTGTCTCTGTTTGTCATTATTTTCTTTTTTTTTTCTTTTCTCCCCATTCTCCTCCCACCCTCCTATCTCTTTTCTTTTCCTATTTTGCTCTCGTTCTCTCTCTCCAACTCCCTCACTCACTCCTCAATTATATTTCAATCGCATTAGTTTATTTGATACCATGCAAGCCTCGGCCCTCCTCGCACACAAGCGTAGAGGAGGAAATCTACGGCAGATCCAGAGGAGACTTGGTTAACTCATCCTAAAGAACAAGACGCAACGCACGTTTCTCGATGTCGTTTCGTTAAGATGATTTGAAGAAATTAACAACGTCTTTCAGTCTCACGTCTTGGGGCGGAAGATAATATTCTTTACTTAAAGTCGATTTTCGTGGAAGGGTGTTACTCATATACTTTCTTTTTTTACTTATTCATCTGTTTTATCGCTTATCTATCCATTCGTTTATTTGTTTATCGCTCTAAACCCGTATTCATGCGTTTGTTTATTCATTTATTTATTCTTACATCTCACAATATTTTTTTTGTGTTCATTTTCGCCATATCAAAATCATATAAAGATTAGCAAGGCGATTTTGGTCTTGGCGAATACAGGTCTTTCTGATACTGCATTGATGTTCGCTATTTTCCAATTTGGTTAGAACTGAGCCAGAAGATTGCGTGTCCGAGGAGTCTTTAGGCAAGGGCGTTTCCTGTTTTTCGTGAATGAAAATATTGTCTTATCTGCATAGTTGAATATTTCGGGTAGGTTTCGGTGATGATGCGGTCGCTGTTCGCTGTTTATTGTGTTTCTCTCTCGCTCTCTCTCTCTCTCTCTCTCTCTCTTTCTCTCTCTCTCCTTTTCTCAGTCCAAATCACTCTCTTTTTCTCTCTCTCTCTCTCTCTCGATCGCTATCTATCTGTCTCCATCTTTATCTCTTGCTCTCACTCTCTTTATCGCTCTCTCTATCTCTCTCTCTATATATATATATATATGTGTGTGTGTGTGTGTGTGTGTGTGTATACATATTATACACCTTTCTCACTCTGACTTCATCTCCCGAAACTCCTTCAACCCCCCCCCCCCCCTCCTTCACCCCGTCCTTGGTATCCGTGTCCAAACCTCCACAGCTTCCGCCTCCTCCGGGCATCTCTACTTGTCTTGATCTTTGGTGCAAGTTTGCTTCTCCCCCCCTCTCACCCCCATCTTCACCTCCTCCTCCTCACCTCCAACAAAACTTCTCTCACTGTATTTATCTTACCTCCTCTTCTCGATTTGCACTCAATTATCTTTCTCTGTTTCTGTCTGTATCTCTCTCTCTCTCTCTCTCTCTGTTTTCCTGCTTTTGTGTTCCTGGTTTTCGTTTGTTAGGTTGTTTTTCTTTCTTTTCTTTCTTTATATCTTTATCTTCTCTTTTCTCTTTTACGTCTGTCTTACTTCCCTTTCGTCGCTATTTTTATATTATTTTCTGTCATTGTCTGTTCGTCTCTCTCTCTCTCTCTCTCTCTCTCTCTCTCTCTCTCTCTCTCTCTCTCTCTCTCTCTCTCTCTCTCTCTCTCTCTCGCTCTCTCGCTCTCTTCGCATCCTCCTGCTGTTCCTTCTTGTCTGCGCTTTCTGTCCCCTATTTTTCTCTATTTTCTAATTTTCTTTCATATTTTTCTCCCTTCGCCTTGTATTCCACTTGTATTCATGTCCTCGGTTCCATCTACTTCCTTCCCTCCCCCTTTTCATCATTGTTTTCTGTTATGTTTTTCCTCGTTTTACCTCCTCCTCCTACGTCTTACTCTTCCTCCACCTCTTCCCCCATTCTCGAATCCCGTTGGTCCATTGTCTTGCTTCTCTCCCCCCTCTTCTCTCTCTCTCTCTCTCCCCCTCCTCTTCCTCCCTTCCCTGTCTCCCCCACCTCCCACCTGAGTCTTGTTTCCGCCAAAGTTATCTGATCTTTCCTTCATTAATTATTTATTCATCCATCGTTGTTCATCCAACTTCCACTTTTTTACCTCAGTCGACCTCAAAATTTCATTCACATTCCTATTCACTCACTTGTCAAAAGATTATTCATCATCTGACTCAAAATCAGTCGATCTCAAAATTTCATTCACATATTTATTCACGCTCCAAACTCACTAATCAAAAAAAAAAAGAAAAGAAAAAAAAATCTAACTCATCAGTGAAGCCATTCAAACTTCAAAACTCGGCCAGACTTCCGTCTTCCCGCCCTTATTCACCCCTTACTCGTTCCCTTACCCATCGTTATTCATCGATATTCATCATTCAACTTATTGCTCCTCTCTTCCGACCTGACCTGAAAGCACACGTCGCTTAATCACTTCTTCACTATTCTCTTTGTGTCTTTTCATTGACCTCTGAAGCACCTATGTATCCTCGACTCACCTCTGAGTCATGTGTCGGCTTTTTATTCACCTCTGAGTCACCTTCGCGTGCGTCTTTCTGTCGCTGTCTCTCGGTCTGTGTGTCACTGGATCTGTCTTTTTCTGTCTCTCATTGTGTGTGTCTTTGTCTATCAGTTTGTATGTGTATCTGTATGCTCTTTTCTTTGTTGTCTCTCTCTCTCTCTCTTTCTCTTCTCTCTATCTCTCTCCCTCGCTTTCTCTTTCTCTTTATCTCTCTCTCTCTCTCTCCACACACACACACTCACACACACACACACATATCCCCCTCTCCCTTTCTATCTAGCTAACTAGCTAGCGATTTAGCTTACTATCTGTTTATTTATCAATCTACTTATATCACACTTTCCCTAAAAGCAGATCAAATCCAAACGCATATCCCATTTTACACCAAGTACAAAGATCATTACGTTACCTAAAAGGACATAAAGGACAAGGGATAAGGCGGGATAAGAGCATAATGAGGTATACGGAAGGAATATTGAGGGAGTTTTATGAGTTCGGTTAGATCTTGTCACTTTCAAGGTTGGTTCTCGATGGCTGCAAAAACAAAGACGACTTTAAGTTTCGTACGCGTGTGTTTTGTGTGTGTATGTATGTGTGTGTGTTTGCGCATATGCATCTCTGTGCGTACATATCTACGTATACATGTAAGCATCTACTTATACTAATCTACCTAGACTTCTACCTTTCTCTATACACGAGTGTATACATATGTATGCATGTGCACACGCATGAACGTACACGAGAGTAGACGAAGGCAAGATCACGCCCCCCGTCCGCGCGAGGCGAGCGGAGCGGCCGCGTCCCCGCCGACGACTTCCACCTTCGCATTAATGTCGCCGATAACAAAGAAGCTCTCGCACTCTCCGGACGAAGCGAATTTCCTCTTCCTCTCTTTCCTCCTCCCCTTCTTCCTTTTTCTCTCTTTCTCTCAGTGTCTCTCTGTCTCTGGCTGTCTTTAAGCGTGTCGATTTCTCTCCCTCCCCCCCGCTACCCACTCTGTGTGTGTCTTTGTCTGTCTATCTCTTCCTCTTCTTTCTCCGTCTCGTCTTACTCTTCTCTCTTCGTTTCCATCTCGTCTTAATCCTCTCTTCTCTTCCTCCTCTTGTCTCTTTATCCATCTATTCCTCTCCTTCTGTCTCTTTGTCTATATCTTCCTCTTCTTTCTCCGTCTCGTCTTTATCATCTTTTCT
The DNA here is from genome assembly GCF_019202785.1 of Penaeus chinensis. Lineage (NCBI taxonomy): Eukaryota > Metazoa > Arthropoda > Malacostraca > Decapoda > Penaeidae > Penaeus > Penaeus chinensis. Next base: position 7,661,043 of record NC_061823.1, on the reverse strand, counting down.
TTCATTCTTCCTCTTCTCTCTCTTTTCTCCCTTTTTTTAGCTCCTCCTTCTTCCTATAATTAACTTGCTAGTATTCTTTTGTTGTTTTTGTTTGTATTACCATCACTATCAACATCATTATCCTCCTTGTTATTATTATTATTAATCCTTTTACTATTATTATCATCATTATCATTATCATCACTATTACTAATATTATCTTTACTATCATGATCATTATTGCTATTGTTATTATTATCATTATTGTTATTGTCAGTGGTATATTATCATTATCATCATTATCATTAATACTACTGTTATGATTACCATCACAATCATTGTTCTTACTCGTATTATTCTATCATTATCTATCATTACCAATACCATTATAATTACAATTATTATCATTATTGCTTTATTATCATTGTTGTTCTCATTATCACCATAGTAGTCATTATCATCATCATTTTTGTTATTTTCTTTGTTCTTGATACTACTATTGTCATTTCACCATTATCATATATATATATATATATATATATTTTTTTTTTTTTTTTTTTTTATTTCTACTTTTTAACATTTTTAATTCCGTTTCCCTCTCCTATTTGGTCGTTATTTATCCTTCCTCTTTTTCTTTCCTACTGGTTTCCGTTTAATATTACTCTACTTATTATTTGCTTGATATCTTTTAATTCTGCTCTTCCACTTTCTTCACCGCCAGATTCTCCACATTTTCTTTCTCGTCCTCTGCCTTCTCATCTTCTTTTACTTTCTCCTTTTCCTCTTCCTCTCTCTTTACCGCAAATCCCTTCCCTCCTCCTCCTCCTCCATCACTAACTATTCTTCCTCCTTCTCTTTTTTTATCACCACCTTCTCTTCCTCCATCTCATCTATCCATCATTTCTCCCCTTCCACCCTCCTCCACTTCTTCCTCTTCACCCATCCATCTTCTCCTCCTCCCCCTATTCTCTCTCCCACATGCTCCCCCCTCCCCGCCACCCTTCCTTGTCAACCCCCACCCCAAAACCTCTCCCCAACCACCCACCTCCCCCCTACCTCTCTCCGTCCCTCCACACATCTCCCCCTCCTCTCCCTTCCACCACCACCCTCCTTTCCCCTCCCCCTCCCCCTCTTCCCCCTCTACCCTCCCCTTCTCCGTTCCTCCGCCCACCTCCTTGCCCCTCCCTACCCCCCCCCCCCCCCCAAGCAGCAGAGCACCAATAAGATTCATGGTTTAAATAAAAACTTCTCTCACTTCAGAGATCTACTCATTCACAAAATCCTGCCCACTCAGCATCCGGGCCCCAAGGCTAAAGGGAGCAGGTGCATCGGCCAGTCCACAGGGTCGAGTTTCGGTACAGCTCGGTAGGGGAGCTTCGACCTTCGGGACACGAGTTTTCCCTCTTAATAATTATAGGTGAAGAACATGAGGTTCGAGTTCTGTTTTCTACTAGTGTTCCTCTGTCCCGTGTGAAGCTCTGTGTGTGTTCGTGTGTGTGTGTTTGTTATTTGTATGTGCGGTTCTTTCTTTCTTTCTTTCTCTCTCTCTCTAACAATGATAATAATAATAATAATAATTATGATAGAGTGAACAATAATAATAATAATATCGATAATGACATGAATAATAATTAAAATAAGAACAATAACAGAATGATAATAAATATAGCAACAGAAATATGCTTCTGCCTGTCTACCTATCTGCCTGTCTGTATGTTTCTCTATCTATCTGTCTATCTTTCTCTCACTCTACATATATATTGGTCTCTCTCTCTTTCTCATTCTCTCTCATTCCCTATACCTCTCATCATCCTCTCTCTGACTCTTATTCTCTCAATCTCTCTCTCTTTCTCATTCTCACTCTTTCTCATTCTCTTATTCAATGTCTCTTTTTCTCTCTCTCTCTTTCGTTATCCCCCTCTCTCTATCTGTCTATTTCATTCTCTATTTCTCTCCCTCTCGCTAATTCTCTCCTTCCTCTTCATTCGCAGTCTCTCTCTCTCTCTCTCTCTCTCTCTCTCTCTCTCTCTCTCTCTCTCTCTCTCTCTCTCTCTCTCTCTCATTCTCTCTCTCTCATTCCCTCTCTTTTGCATTATCCTTTGTCCATACTCCCTTTCTCCCTTTCTTTCTCTCTCTATCTCTATCTCCCTCTCTTTATTTTCTCTTTCTCTCTCTCTCTCTCTCTCTCTCTCTCTCTCTCTCTCTCTCTCTCTCTCTCTCTCTCTCTCTCTCTCTCTTTCTCTCTCTTTCTCTCTCTCTCTCTCGACCCTTGTCTCTCTCTCTCTGCATGTGTGCAATAAGATGCATTTACATGCATGAGTGTGTGTGCGTCTACAGGAGTATGTGAACCTCCACGAATATTTATGCATGCTTAACCAACATGGCCCAAGGGCTGTTTATCTAATATGAGTCTTATCCTGAGCGTACCCAGGGGCGTTTATCCAGTGCAGCCGCAGGTGCATTAATCCAACAATGCCCAGGAAGCTTCCTTACCTGAATTAGGAAGTGTTTATCCAACATGGCCTACGATCAGCAGCCCGCCATTGTCGCTACTTCCATGCTCATTTTTTTAACCCTTCTACCGTTTTCTTTCTTTCCTCTACGTTTCCTCTTCCTCCTTTGTCCAGTGCTTGTTATCTTTCTCTTCCTTGGCTTCTCCTTTTATATTTCTTTTTCCTTATTTGACTGCTCTTATCTATTCATTTCATGTCCCTCGTCCTCCTCTTCTTCCTCTCGCTCCTCCTCCTCCTCATCATCATTCTCCTTAATCCTCTTCGTCCTCCTTCTCGTCGACCCAACCTTCCTCTTTCTCTTTTCCCTCCTTCAGATCCTCTTCTCCTTCCCTTCCTCTTCTGTATTATACAATTTCTTCTTGCCCTACTCTTCCCTTTCTTGTTCTTCCTTCTTCCCATCCTCTTTCCCTTCGTAACCCCACTCTTCCTCCTTTCCCATCTCTCCTTTTCACCTTCTTCTTCATCCACCTCTCTTCACGTACCATTCTCTTCCCTTTACAATCTCTCTACTTCCTCCTTCTCCCCAAATTAACTTCCTCTCTATGCCCTTATCCCTTCCTTTCTGCCTCCTCCTACTCATCTCTCCGTTCCCCCCCCTTCCTCACTCCTCATCATCCCCTTTCCCTCTTTCACCTTCCGTCTTCCTTCCTCC
>NC_061823.1:7627899-7645399 GCF_019202785.1 Penaeus chinensis | reverse complement strand
TATATATATATATATGTATATATATATATATATATATATATATATATATATATATATATACTGTAACAAAACAGCAATTGTTTAGTCATGTTTCTATCATCTTATCCTAGTTTATTTGGAATATTTTCTGCATATATGTAACCATGTGTATACATCCATGTACATATACGTACATTACGTACAACATCACCCTATGATTACAGTTTAGAAATACCAACGCTAAAATGCCTTGCTAATGACTATATAGAGGCTGTTGCATTTCCTTTCGCAACAGCCGCCTTTCGCAGCAGGAATGTAACTCACGCACAGCGCCCAGCATCTATGACTGCCGACGCCGCGTCCCCTCGTCCCCCGAACTCCCGTATGGAACACAGGTAGTACAGGTAACTCGTCACGGCTAAATGGCTATTTGCACGCTGCAAATACTCGCAGCGGTGCATTCGACATTTTGGGAATATTTGCGTAGGGAATACTTGAGTTGTCACTCATTTCTGTCGGGAAGCAAAAATCTCCTGCTCTTCAAACACGCTGAGACATGTTAAGTTTTTCATCTGAAGTAGTTATTCCCCCTTGTCTTAAGTGGGGGTAAACACTTTGAGTTTGTGTGTGTGTGTATCTATGTGTGTATCTATGTGTGTATCTGTGTGTGTGTGTGTGTGTGTGTGTGTGTGTGTGTGTGTGTGTGTGTGTGTATGACTGTGTGTGGATGTATATGTCTGTGATTGTGTAGATGTGTTTGCACGGGCTCAAGTGCCATCATGTATGCACGTACGTTCAGCCATGTGTGCTTTTGCGCTGATATTTCAGAAATGATAAAAGAATGTGCCTGTATGCGTCCAAGTATATATGGTTGTTTCTATGCGCGGAGGAGCAGGCTATAGCTATTAATAACACGTGTTGTGAGTGCGTGTACGTTTGTGTGCGGACGCGTGTGTGGCCGTGTGTGCATCCATCCCATTTGTATGAGTTGCCCCGTCCATTGCGTATGCCCGAACTTACACACAGCCTCAGCGTGGAGCACCGGATGTATGCTTGTCCAGGCATTTCTCCTTGACTTAGTATGCATAATGTTCCGTACTGTCGGGGCGGCCCGGCAACCAGGAGCCTTCCTTCCTCCACAGGACTCGAGTCTCTCCACCGCCCTTCCATTCCGTAGTCGGAACTTGTCTTCAATTAGACTATCAACCCATGTTCTCGGGTCCTCTTCGAACCAACCTCGACCTCATCTTCTCACCAAATCCTCTCACTTTTCTCTTTCTCCATACGCTCATCAACGAACTTATCATCCGCTCATTACCTCAAAGCAAAACTGACACTTCACTCTCAAAAAAAAAAAAAAAAAAAAAAAAAAAAAAAAAAAAAAAAAAAAAAAAAAAAAAAAAAAAAAAAAAAAAAAAAAAAAAAAAAGACGAACCAAAATCATTCCCCCTATCAACTCACTCGCAACTTGAAACCTAAACTAATACAATTTAAAAAAATAAATACAAACATGAAATAGATAAAAAAAAAAAAAAAAAGAGAGGACGAAAATTAACAAAACACACAGGTCTTCTTGTGACGCGCTGGCCTGACTGGTGATGGACAAGTAAATGCACCTTTGCGTACGAATTGTGGTGTCCTATGAGCCAGCGTCGGCGTAGTAGTAGTAGTAAAACCGTTCTTGAGTTTGCATGTGTTTTTGTGTGTGAGTGCATTGCATTGTGTCTGAGTGCATTGCATTGTGCGTGTAGGTCAGTGCGAAAGTTGCTTTCATATCTGTGTGTTTGTGTGCGAAAGATGATGCCCAAACGTATTTATGTGAGTGTATAATGTGTGAATATATTTGATGTATAATGTGTGTATATTTTGATGTGTGTTTTATATTTCACTGGGTATATGTACGCTCATGTGCAAGCTTTGTGTATGCGTGGGTACATGTGTGTGTTTTTGTGTGACTGTATTTCATGTTGCGTGTGGACGACAATCTACAAGTGTGTGAATGTGTGTGTGTGTGTCTGTGTGTGTGTATATTTGAGGACATGTATTCATGTGTGTGTGCATTTGTATGATTGTGTCTGAGCATGTGTGCGCGTGTGTATAGGTATGCTTGCATTTGAACAAAAATGCATTTCTCTGCTCCTGTTTATGCATAAATGCATAAATATGTGCGTGCGTTTGGGTGTGTATAAATGTGTACAACAAAAACAACATGTATATACGTGTATGAATGTATTTCTATATGTGACAGGGTGTTCGCGTTTCTCTCTGCTTGTACCTGTGTTTGTTTAGTGTTTATGCGTCGTCGCGTATTCAAGTGAGGCAACTCGTCCCCTTTGTAGTAAAACTCAAAATGTGTTGGCTGCATTGCTGATGTGTGATGTGACTCGGGCGTGGATGCTGATCTATGCAGACGAAGAAAGTGTTTGATATGCAGTGGATATTGGTGTAATATGGCTTTGGACTAACTCGAAACCACCTCAGAAAATATAAACAAGCCTTTGGTAAACGCGAAGAAGGTCTACGGGAATTACACGCCCCCGTTCCAGCCCTAACCGCAATTTTCTGCCACCAAGAACCAGCGACTCAGGACAAAGGTCAGTGCTGAAAAGGACATCTAGTAAGGGATGGGCGCCACTACCAAAATGACGATAATAATGACGATAGTAGTAGTAATAGTAGTTGTAGTAGTGGTAGTGATAATGGTAGTGATGGTGATTATAGCAGAAGTAGAAACAAAAGAAGATGAAGTAGTGATAGTAGAAGCAGTAGTAATAGTACATTGATAGCAGTAGTACATTAATAAAATATAAAAAAAACAAAATACAAAAGAATCGTAAAAATAAAATACTATAATGCAACCAGTGTATTCACCAAACGCGCTCTCTGTAAAATTGCATCCTAAGTTACCTAATCAGTAAAAGGCGAACGGCTCAGGTAGTCTCCCCAAGGTTGCAACCAAACCAAGATTGATCTAGAATAATGAATGTGAACAAGGCACACATTGCGAGTTAATTCTCATCCCTAATCATGATAACATCACTTTCATAATCAATCTTATTATTATCATTATCATCCTCATTATTCTATTTATTGATTATTTTTGTTATCACTATTTCTATCCTAATTTTTACTATCTTCCTCATCATCATCATTATCATCTTTACGTTAGGCATAATTACTTCCTTAAACGATAAAAACAATAACAATTATCATTTTGAAGAGATGATGGTACTAATAATGATGATAATCTTGAGAAAATAATATAAATGATAATAATAATAATGACTATAATAATAATAATAATAATAATAATAATAATATTGTTATTAATGATAACAATAAAATAAAAGAATAATAATGACAACAACAATAATAATAATAATGATGATGATAATAGTAACAACAATAATGATGATGGTTATAATAATGATAATAATATGAATAAAATAACAATAATGATAACAATAATAATAATGATAATAATAATGATAATAATAATAATAATAATAATAATAATAATAATAATAATAATGATAATAATAATGATAATAATAATGATAGTAATAATAATAATGATGATAATAATAATAATAATAAATCAAAAGAATAATAATGATAATAATAATAATAATAAATCAAAAGAATAATAATGACAACAATAATGATGATGATAATAGTAACAACAATAATGATGATAGTTATGACTATAAAATAAGAACAATATTAATTATAATAACAACAACAACAATATTATTAGTGGCAGCTGCAGCAGAAATAGTAGTAGTAGTAATGGTAATAATAACAAAAATAATAATGGTAATGATAATAGCAATAATAATGAAATGACAATAATAATGGTGATAATGATGATAATAATAATGATAATAATAATCATAAAATAATGATGACCATAAGAATAATAATATTAACACATTACTACTACTGATAATATTAATAATAGTAATAATAATAATGACAATAATAAAAATAAGAATAATGATAATAATTCAACAACAATAACAATAATAAAACTAATAAGAATAATAACAATTATATAATTATAATAATAGTAGTAATAATAACAATAATAATAATAATAATAATAATAATAATAATAATAAAAAACAATAATAATAACAACATCAACAACAACAATAATAATATCAATAACAACAATAAAAGAAACAATGAAAATAATATAAACAGTAGCAATAATAATTATAATAATGAAAATCACACTATCACGAAAACAATAATAAGGATGATACAAACATTAATGAAAAAAATGGATATCATAAAAATAACAATAACAATAATAATGATAAAAAAATAAATAATAATAATAACAACAACAACAATCATATTAATATAATTGCTATCATTATTACTATAATGATAAAAATAAAATTATGATAACAAAATAACGAAAATAATTTTGATAACAATAATAACAATAACAATAATAATAATAATAATAATAATAATAATAATAATAATAACAATAACAAAGATGACGATGATGAGGCGGAGGCTGTTGATGTTAATGATGATGTTGATAATAATAGTATCGATAGTAAAATAATAATAATAATAATAATAATAATATAAAAACAAATACTAATACTAATGATAATAATTATAATGAAAATAAAAATATTGAAAATAATAATAATGAAAATAATATTAATGAAAATTACGGTAATAATAATAATAATGATAATAATAATAATAATAATAATAATAATAATAGCCATAACAACAACAATAATAATGAATAATAAGAGTAATAATAATAACAATAATAATAGCAACAGTTGTAATAATGATAGTAGTAATAATGATAATAATAATAATGATAATAATGATAATAATGATAATGATGATAATAATAATAAAAATGATGATAATAATAACAACAATAATAACAATAATAATTGACAAAAAAATAATGATAACAATAACAATGATAATAATCATAATAATAGTAATGATAATAATAACAATAATAATAATAATAATTTTAATAACAATAATAAGGATAATAATTATAAAAAGTACATTATTTATAACAGTAAGGACAATTATAAAGATACAATACAAAAGCAAATGATAATCATAATAATAATAATGAAAATAAAAATAATAAAAAAATTAGATACTACTACTACAACTACTATTACTAATAATGATAATAGTAATATAATAACAGCCATGATAATAATAATAATAATAATAACAATAAATAAAAGTAATAAGAATAATGATAACAATAGCTGTAATAATGGAAGAAGTAATAATCATAATAATGATAATGATAATGATAATGATGTTGATGATAATGATGTTGATGTTAATGATGATGATGATGATGATGATGATGATGATAACAATAATAATAACAATACCAATAACAATAATAATATCAATATCAATAATAACCACAACAGCAATAATAATAATAATAATAATAATAATAATAATAATAATAATAATAACTACAATAATAATATTAGCAGTAACAGTAATAATCACAATAATCATAATGATAGTAATTTTAATGATAATGATAATTATAATAAAAATATAATAATAATAATAATAATAATAATAACAATAATAATAATAATAATAATAATAATAATAATAAAAATGATATCAATAATCATAATAATAATAATAATAATAATAACAACAACAACAATAAGAAGAAGAACAATAATAAAAAAAATAATAGCAATGATAATAATTTGTTATCATCAATACTTACCCACATCAACACTATTACCACTACCATCATAATCATCACCGTCGTCATTATTCCCATCACAACCAAGCCAAACCAATTCCTCCACCAAACAAACAAAGAATCAAAACAACTACGCAACCCACTTGCAAACTACACTTTAACAACGAAACAAACAAACGAACAAAATACCTACGTAACTCCCAGAGACAAGAACGAGGAAGCGACTGAGGCAAGGAATGCTCGCCACTGCAAAAGGAAGTGATGTCAACCGCAACAGCAAACTCAACACGGAACCAAATCAAGAAGACTGTTGGTTCCCATTTCTCCATCATCGTTTATACAATAATGAGCTCCACGTAACAAGCAGGTCACAGTGATGTAATGTACAGGGGTTGGGACACCTACGCATGCGCGCGGAATCACTGCCTGTGGGTATCTCTGTGCGTGTGTCTGTTGTCTTTGCAAATGTGTTTTCGTACTTACGTACAGTTTGATGTTGTTTATTAGTACGTTTTGTATCAAGCGGGTAAGGTATGCCATATATATTTATTCAGATATTAATGTACGATGAAAAATATAATCTCGTTACAATAACCACAAAAAATCCACCTATATCTCTATAAACCTACATCTGTATATCTCTCCCTGTATATATATATATATATATATATATATATATATATTCATATCTGTTTGTCTGCCTGTCTATCTTTCACTGCTTGTTTATCTAGTTATCTAGGCAAACGTTATTACAATCAAATAAATACGAAAAGAAAGTTTGTTCCCGAGAGAGAAGCAGTAACGGGTCCCTTGGATTCGCTGCCGTCCGAGCAAAGGTTTCGTCTCGCGGTTCCATTCAGTGTTTCGATTTCTTCCTTGTGTCTATCATCAATCGTAAATATATTCTAATCAGGTACGTTGGTGCATTTTACTGCGTGGATTTCTTCTAATCGCTTTATTGCCCTTCATGCGTATCCACTTATCAGCTGGATTCTGATAATGTCATGTACGCATGAATAAAAGGGTCCAACGTAGACACAAAAATATGGTGTTTACTTATTTGTCATTATCTCCTCTCTGTCTATCTGCCTGTCACTCTCCCTGGTTCTTTCTCTGTCTGTCTGTCCGTATGCCTCTCCTTCTCTCTCTATACGTCTCCCTCTCCCTCCCTCCCTCCCTCTCCCCCCCTCCATCCCCCCTCTCTCTCTAACACACACACGAGATTTAGAAAAGAAGGGGTCGGGTTATCGGCAAGAATTAATAGAATCTCAAAGACCATTCACATATCAAATGTCACGTCGGGAATTTCACAGAAATCTCCTGAAAAAAAAAATCTTAGCTTACAGTCACAGGAAACATCGCAGCCCAAGTGAAGTCTGTGATGCTGTTAAAATAAAACACCGTGTTGTTTATTGATAGAGGAATTAAAAAAGTAACTGTTAATAACTTCTAAAGGAATCAGAAAAGAAAGAAAAAGAACGTAATATTTAGAAGTCTGGATTAATTCATTTCATCTTCTATAACATCAAAATAAATTGGTGTTTCAGATTCGAGTGACAAGGAATTGCTCAATATTTTCTTATTTAGCAGACTACATGTCGAAAGTTAATCCCACTAAAATGATGTTCATTAGTTATATTGCAGCAAAAAAAAAAAAAAAAAAAAAATCTTGTGTAAATAAAAAAGTACAATTATATAATCAGCTTTGCCGTGCATGTTAGCGGCGTTGGAAGGATTAACGTCTACTTATTTATCCTGTTAAACATTCCTCTGACAATTCACTTTATGATCACCAACAACACTGTCATATGGCACCGGGAAGTGTGTTCGAAAGGGTAAATGACATGAATAACATAATAAATATATTTGGATAGCAATATACAGTTGATAAATAATGAATATAGTGAATTAAGAATGAATTAAAATATGAAAGAAAGACTTTTAGTTCAATGATAAAGAAAACCATTTCATTCAGTACAATAGTTAAACCTTTTCCCTGCCTTAACGTTGTTGTGGCAATAAAATAATATATATGTCTTCATTGATGTGCGCAGGCACGCGCGCGAGCGCGCGTGTGTGTGTATGTATGTATATGAGTGTGTCTGTGTCTGTGTGTGTGCGCGTGTGCGTGTGCGTGTGCGTGTGCGTGTGCGTGTGCGTGCGCGTGTACTTTTGAGTGTATGTCTGTGTTTGTATATATCCATATCTTCAACTTCTATTTCATTCATTCAACTCCTATACATATATGTAAATATCTTCATCCTCATAATACACCTGGACCTTCGCTGGCACTGTTGCACATAAGGTAGCATTATCGCTTAACCCCCCCCCCCCCTAATATGCCATTCATTCAAAATGAACACCAGCAAATGCCAGCGATCATCGCCGGTTTTAGAAGGTGCTGATCTCCATCACCGTAGCACTCACGGTGACCCCGCAGTGCCAGGCAGTGCCACGCAGCAGTGCAGTGAAGGCATGAATGTTGGCAGGCACCTGAGTCTGCCGCTACTACCATAAATACCTCACACCCGACCATTCCTCTTGTTCTGAGCGGAGGCAACTTGAGTACCATTATTAATACCCTACTTTGGATAATGGTGGCTAGGGTGATACCACACGGTGAGTATGTAAAGTTTCATAACCAGTCCGTCGTTTAAGATTATCTTGTTTTCACACATATCCTTTCGAAATTCTTTGACGTAGAAAAATGAATCTTTCGTATACTTATGAGAACCAGATATCATTACGCACGACAAAAAAGAAAGAAAGAAAGCAAGAAAAACGAACTCAAAAGTCATTTTCACGATAAGAATTATAAATAAAGAGAGACGCCAATAACTTCCAGCGATAGAAATAAGATAAAAACATTAAGTCTTTTGGTTCATTTGTCCTCACGCTCTCCCTGTTGCCCGGAGCCTCCGTGACTCGGGCAATATTGGACGCCGTTCTGTGTTCTCCTTCTTTATGTCTTGTGTTGTTCCTCTGTTTATCAGCCGTTTTGCTTCTTCCTCTCGCCGTGACTATAATAATACTGGTATCTTGGAAGGTATATTGTGTTCTTTTTCTTCCTGTTTTATGTTGTTTGTTTCTGTATTTTATTCTTTGTCTTGGTTTTTCATTTCTTCGTCAATAGCCAATCCTGTTCTGTTTTGTGCTTTGTGCTTTTATCAATCGTTTTGTTTCTTGCTCTTTCCGCTAGTACTGGTCGCCGTACTGCATTCAGGCGCCCCCTTCCGTTTTGTGCTGTCCCTGTTTTATTCTGCCTTGCTTCTTCCTCCTTCCGCAACTCTTGCAGTGTTAGTGGTCTTCCCTCTTCTGCTGCTCTGTTTATCCACCGGTTTGCTTCTACCTTTCTCCGTGTATTATTAGCAGTCGCATTGTGTTCCCAATTCAGTTTAATATTGCCTCTGTTTCCTTTTCCGTCTTCCTTCTTACACTCTTTTTATCTATTATTCTCTATCCACTCTCTAATCCCTCCCTCCTCCATCCTACCTCTTTCATCATCCTTATTTCCTCACCCTTCCCTTTCGTGTCTCAAAAATTATTAGAAAAAATCCTGAATTTGGTCATAACAGAATCACAAATTTCCGCACACACCGAAATAGATGCTTTTGGCTCAAGGATTTCATCCAAGGCTAAAACCCCAGTATAAAAAGGATGTAAGTTCGTGTTATCGAGGCCTCCCACGCACGGTCTCTGCTCCCCGAAAGAACGAAAGAAAGAAAAGAAAGAAATAAAAAAAGAAAGGAAAGAAATGAAGAAAGAAAGAAAAGAAAGAAAGAAAAGAAAGAAAAGAAAGAAAAGAAAGAAAAGAAAGAAAAGAAAGAAAAGAAAGAACAGAAAGAAAAGAAAGCAAAGAAAGAAAAGAAAGAAAAGAAAGAAAAGAAAGAAAAGAAAGAAAGAAAGAAAGAAAGAAAGAAAAAGAAGAAAGAAAGAAAGAAAGAAAGAAAGAAAGAAAGAAAGAAAGAAAGAAAGAAAGAAAGAAAGAAAGAAAGAAAAGAAAAGAAAGAAAGGGAGAAATAGGAAACTGGTCGCATAGGCATGTAATTCTTTTCTCTCTCCCTCTCTTCTATTTCCATTAATCAAAGTAAACCAGAAAGCATTTTGATTTTTGTGCTGATTAGAGATATGAAAGAAAACGGTCAAAATATATTACTAAAATAACACCACTTAGTGTTGTTAACAGCATTAAATCATTGAAGAACAACAGATGATATTATTAACATCATTATCATTACTATTATTCTTAACTATTATCATTACTTGGATTACCATCAACATTAATGTTGTTATTATCATGATTATTATTATTACCATCGTTATCATTACTATTATCATGATTTTTATTATTATTGTCATCGTTATCATTATAATTATCATTAGTACTATCATTTCTCTTATTATCATTATTATCGTCATTATTTTCATCGCTAGCATAACTATCATTATCATCACTGTCCGTATAATGAAAGTGATGAGAGTATTAATAATAAAGATAAAGGCAATAATAATGAAATAACGGCAATGCGAATATTGAATATATATGGATTTGTATAAAATATCAAAATAAACATAGTGATATACTGTATTATTTGACAATTCAGAAAATCGTAACAAAATGATGGGACAAATAACAATAATTAGTTTAAAACATCACACTATTCAGAATATTAATGGCCGAATTATAAAAAACACTTGTACAAAGACAAAACAACGTCGGGCAAAGAATTGGAACGTTATTCAATTTACAGTCCTTCGCCAATTGCAAATTTCACGAGCCAGCAACGAATCTTCATAACTGTTGTATTTGAATTTCGCCCAAAGCCCTTAGTCTCCTTTATGCCACGTATTCGCTTGCTGGCACAAAGTGAATGCGACAAGCTTGTGGTTTGATATTTTTAGTCAACATATGACTTCAGATATGTAGTACCGCCTGGGTCACGCCTGTCCCTCTCGTGTTGTGTTGCCCAGTCCGTGCCAATGTTTGTGCGTGTGTGATTGTGATTGTGCTTGTGCGTTTATGTGTGCGGGTGCGTGTGTATGTGTGTGTGTGTGTGTGGGTGCGTGTGGGTGTGTGTGTGTGTGTGTGTGTGTGTGTGTGTGTGTGTGTGTGTGTGTGTGTGTGTGTGTGTGTGTGTGTGTGTGTGCGCGTTAGTGTGTGCGTTTGTGTGTACGCGCACGACTATGTGCGTGTGTTTCCGCGAAAATACTAATTTATTTATTGTGTGTTTTCATAGTTCTGATACTGACTCTCTCACGGTGTTAGATCACGATAGAATAGAGGATAGCCAGTGCTCCATACGAATCAGTTTGATATGAAAATGTAGTCCCAGGTGCAATTATAGTTCTGGCTGATATGCAACATTACGTATGGCTGCAAGAAAGTAAAGAAACTTTATGGATGGTCCTGTTGATATAATGCACATGATAGTTTGCCTTTTTGTGGTTTAGAGAGCGATGCGTTGTGATGTAGAGACTGTTGTGGTGTGATGTGATGCAGAGATCGGTGTGGCGTTGTGGTGCAGAAACCGTTGTGGTGTTGTGATGCAGAGGGTGGTGAGATGTGTGATGCAGAGAGCGGTGTGGTGCTGTGGTGTAGAGACTGTTGTGGTGTGATGCAGAAAGCGGTGTGGTGTTGAGTTGGCAGTTTTATGAGATGTAGAGACTGTTGTGATGTGGTGTCATCCGCCCTGGGGTCTGGCTGACCCATCTGTCCCCGCATTACAAAAGGAAGTGTGATGCCATCTAAGATTGCACATGCATGGCCTGCATATGGCCGCCGCGGGGAAGGCCAGACTCGCGGTGCCAAACCCTGCGGAGGCACGGCTGGCCCAGAGAGCCAAGTCTAACTAAAGGAACAGTGGAGAAGAAATTCTAACTTACATCTTTCCACATCTGTGCAAACATCGCTGAGTACCAACATAAGAAGCTGCTTAGTTATAAATCAAAGTGCCACCTGCCTCCCTCCCTCGCCTGCACCAGTGCCCAGGTGGGGTTGCCAAGCGCGCTTTCAAAATTCGCTTTTTAACTCGAGCGGCAACTCTTCGGGTCAGTTAATGCTGGAGCATTGTTTTTCTTCACATTTTGAGAGCATTTCGCAAGGGGCGGAAAAACTTGGACACGACTGCTAGGGAAGGTGAGAAAGGAAAGTCATGTGGCAACACTATCAGCGCTGTGCCCAACCCATCCATTCATGAGCTTGTGCCCGCCACCGTTGCCAAACGTCCCTCTCGCAGTGCTCAGTGAAGCAACAATTCACTCTAAAAAAAATTCATTCATCTCGAATTATAAGTCTCGATATCATTTCCAGATGGTCACACCGACGGATAAAAGGGATAATGGCGGCACAGAAAGAAAGTACAACTTCTCTTCTATAACTCCAAGTCGCTCAGAATTATCCGGAGTCGCGCTGCAGATCCCACGTTCAAAAGCTGGGCATTCCTAATGAGGAGAACATTTTATATCTACTTACCGCCCGCTGCGATGTTCCCAACCCGTGGTGAACACTGTAAGATCCAGCTGATGAACAAATATATGTCGTTCAGCGAGGAACACCCGCTCGGATCTCCTCGAGCCACTTTCACACATGAACATGAGAGCGAGACATAGTACGACCCGCGGTGGCGAGTGAGGGACGCGTTCAACCTGGGTGTGTGGCGGAGGGCGCGCCCACACCTCCTCCCTCTCCTCGCCTCGCCTCGCCCACACTTTCGGATACAACGTGGATTACGGCGGCAGCGATTGATGATCTGTTCACAGTGGGGAGGCATGCGCAGGCCCGCCACCGAAGTACGGTTCCATTCGGTTCATGTGGCACATACGGAAACTTTGCTGTGTTTGGCACTGTTTACGTCTGCAGCGCGTGTCTCCGCGGGAAGGGAATATTCACTGTTTTTCGTCCCTTCCCAAATGTTATCCCTGGACCTCATGCGTTACGCAAGGATTGTATGACTTGGTTTTGAGCTAACGCTACCTTCTGCAAGAAACATAATATCTCTCCTGTCTCACGTACAGCATCCCGACTCCGCGGAGCTCGTTCTTTAGTGACCTCTATTCCGCGAGACCGATCGGCTTATCAAAAAAATCACACGGCTGGCAAATATCACACACACACACGTGCGGAAAACCGCGGGAGACCAATCTGAAAATGTTCATATAGTCTGAGCCAGTAAAAGCATGGTAAGAAGCGCGTTACTTATTTTCATTTGATTATTCACGCCAGAAAATCAAACAACAGTTAAGGTGAGCCTCTGGGAAGCCGCGGTTCTTTAGGTCCTTCCCTTTCTTGTCCCGGCCGGCTGTTTTCCCTTGGCCCCCTCCCCCCTCCACTCTCCCCTTCCCCTCCCCTCCCCCACCAACACACACTAGGCGCGGCTGTCCTTCTTTCACCCTAGAACAACGTCCTCCTGCTTTCCTACTCAATAACTTTTGTTCTTCCAAGGTTCGACTTTCCGCCGAGAGTCCCTGGGACGAGATCCTCCCTCTGGCGTCGACCCTGGCTGCCTGTTTCCCCTCTAATGAGAACACGTTTGTCTTTTTCCCCTTTCTCTATTTACCCTTCCGCCAACACGCCCTCACTGCCCCTCCCATCATAACCGTGCCTTGCCTATTTACTCGCATGTTTGTGCCCGTATGTTTATAACAGCGTAAATATCTGTGTCTGTTTTCTGTTGTTATGTCTACAGTAAGTATCAAGCCATGCACATACTCTACCATTCCTTTCATTCTTAAATATCTTTAATACCTATCAGTCTACTTTCGTAAATACACACAACAAACATCAACACCCGTGCATAAAATTCCTCCCCTCGATCTGTCTGTCGGTCTCTCGCTCCAACGACACAATTTACGTCGGTCCTATTTGGCCTTCTGTGACTCCAACTTATCCCCTTCCGAACACGTGTCTGGCTTGGCTTCGTGTTCCTTGTCGAGTTCGAGTAGGGGATCCGAACGACAGTAGAGTGATTTAAGAAGCCCTTCCCTCTGAGCATTTAATTACTCTTTTACGCATTGCTTATATGTGGGTGGATCGCCCATCCCTATCTGTCTCGGCATGTGTTTGTTTGCGTGTGTTTAGTTGCCTGACAGACTGGTTGGATGTTTTTCTTTCTCTCTGTCTCTCTCTGCCTGTTTGTCTGTCTGTCTGTCTTTCTCTCCCACCTCTCTCTCTCTCTCTCTCTCTCTCTCTCTCTCTCTCTCTCTATATATATATATATATATATATCTTTATATATTTATCTCTCTCTCTCTCTCTCTCTCTCTCTCTTTCTCTCTCTCTCTCTCTCTCTCTCTCTCTCTCTCTCTCTCTCTCTCTCTCTCTCTCTCTCTCTCTCTCTCTCTCCCACCTCTCTCTCTCTCTCTCTCTCTCTCTCTCTCTCTCTCTCTCTCTCTCTCTCTCTCTCTCTCTCTCTCTCTCTCTCTCTCTCTCTCTCTCCTCTCTCTCTCTCCTCTCTCTCTCTCCTCTCTCTCTCTCTCTCTCCTCTCTCTCTCTCTCTCCCACCTCTCTCTCTCCTTCTCTCCCACCTCTCTCTCTCCTTCTCTCCCACCTCTCTCTCTCCTTCTCTCCCACCTCTCTCTCTCCTTCTCCCCCACCCCTCTCTCCCTTTCTCTCCCACCTCTCTCTCTCTTTCTCTCCCACCTCTCTCTCTCTTTCTCTCCCACCTCTCTCTCTCTTTCTCTCCCATCTCTCTCTCTTTTTCTCTCCCACCTCTCTCTCTCTCTTCCTCTTCCACTTCTCACTCTTTCTCTACCTCTCCCTTTCACTCTCACCTCTCTCTCTCTCTTTCTCTCCCACCTCTCTCTCTGTTCCTCTGAAACCTCTCTCTCTCTTTTCCCTCTCTCTTTCTTTCTCCCCTCTCTCTCTCTTCCTCCCACACCTCTCTTTCTGTTCCTCTCCAACCTCTCTCTCTCTTTATCTCCAACCTCTCTCTCTATTCCTCTCCCACCTCTCTCTCTGTTCCTCTCCCACCTCTCTCTCTGTTCCTCTCCCACCTCTCTCTCTGTTCCTCTCCCACCTCTCTCTCTTTTCCTCTCCCACCTCTCTCTCTGTTCCTCTCCCCCCTCTCTCTCTGTTCCTCTCCCACCTCTCTCTCTGTTCCTCTCCCACCTCTCTCTCTTTTCCTCTCCCACCTCTCTCTCTGTTCCTCTCCCTCCTCTCTCTCTTTTCCTCTCCCTCTTCTCTCTCTATTCCTCTCCCTCCTCTCTCTCTATTCCTCTCCCTCCTCTCTCTCTTTTCCTCTCACTCCTCTCTCTCTATTCCTATCCCACCTCTCTCTCTGTTCCTCTCCCACCTCTCTCTCTGTTCCTCTCCCACCTCTCTCTCTGTTCCTCTCCCACCTCTCTCTCTGTTCCTCTCCCACCTCTCTCTCTGTTCCTCTCCCACCTCTCTCTCTGTTCCTCTCCCACCTCTCTCTCTGTTCCTCTCCCTCCTCTCTCACTATTCCTCTCTCTCCTCTCTCTCTGTTCCTCTCCCTCCTCTCTCAATGTTCCTCTCCCACCTCTCTCTCTATTCCTCTCCCTCCTCTCTCTCTTTTCCTCTCTCTCCTCTCTCTCTATTCCTATCCCACCTCTCTCTCTGTTCCTCTCCCACCTCTCTCTCTGTTCCTCTCCCACCTCTCTCTCTGTTCCTCTCCCACCTCTCTCTCTGTTCCTCTCCCACCTCTCTCTCTGTTCCTCTCCCTCCTCTCTCTCTATTCCTCTCTCTCCTCTCTCTCTATTCCTCTCCCACCTTTCTCTCTATTCCTCTCTCACCTCTCTCTCTATTCCTCTCCCACTCTCTCTCTGTTCCTCTCCAACCTCTCTCTCTGTTCCTCTCCCACCTCTCTCTCTGTTCCTCTCCCACCTCTCTCTCTCTCTCTTTCTCTCCCCCTTCTCTCTGGCTCTCTTTTCTCTATCTTTCTCACCACTCTTTCTTTCTCTCTCCCACCCTGTCTCACCCCTCTCTCTCTCTAACAACAACAACAACAACAACAACAATAATAATAATAATGGCAGTAGCACCGGCAGTAGTGATAATAATACTAGCAATAATAATGATAACAACAATATTCATAATATTAATAATAATAATAATAATATATAATGATAATGATAATGAGAATGATGATAATAATAATAATACTTATGACATTGATAATAATCATAAATATGATTATGATGATAATAATAAGACTATTACTAACAAATAACAACAACAATAATGATAATAATAATAACAATAATATAATGATAATAATATAATGATGATGATGATAGTAATAACGATGACAACAACAATAATAATAACAATGACAATAACAAACTAATAAAAGTAATAGTATCACTACTAGTTAGAGTAATAATAATAGTGTCAATAGTAGTAGTAATAGTAACAGAGATAGTAACACTAGCAGTAAGAGTAATAACAATAATTATGGTAGAGTAAAAGTTAGAGTAACATTAATAGTAATAGTAGTCGTAACGGTAAATGTAAAAAGTATTGGTAACAGTAGCATATGATATTTTACTGTTAATGTTAATGTTGATGATGATGATAACAACAGCTATAATAATAATAACAAAACAACAATAATAGTAATAACGGCAATAGTGATAATGACAAAGATAACAATTATCATAATCATGATAATGGTAATAATGGTGATATTGATAACGCTAACGATAATGATAATAATATTATTAATAACAAAACTAAGAACAACAAAACAACAATAGTAAAAATAACTATTATAATAATAACAACAACAATGGTAATAATGATGATATTGATAACGCTAACGATAATGATAATAATATTATTAATAACAAAACTAAGAACAACAAAACAACAATAATATAAATAACTATTATAATAATAACAACAATAATGGTAATAATGATGATATTGATAACGCTAACGATAATGATAATAATATTATTAATAACAAAACTAAGAACAACAAAACAACAATAATAAAAATAACTATTATAATAATAACAACAATAATGGTAATAATGATGATATTGATAACGCTAACGATAATGATAATAATATTATTAATAACAAAACTAAGAACAACAAAACAACAATAATAAAAATAACTATTATAATAATAACAACAATAATTATGATTAAAATTATAACAATAATGATGATAGTAATGATAATAATAATAATAATAATAATAATAACAAAAGTATGATAATAATAATGATGATGATAATAATAAAAAATAATGATGATGATAAAAATATAATAACATTAAAAAAAGACGATAATAGTAACGATGATGATAATGACAGTGATGATGATAATGATGATGATGATGACCTTTCCAGACGACAACTGAATAATTTGGAGGTAAAAACAGAATCAAGATATTTCAAACTTAAGGAAATTGTTGAAAATTAAATGTTCGGTTTCATATTTAATGGCACAACTTTAATTTCATGAAGTCGCCTGAGTTGACTGAGAGGGACTGGCCGGGCGCGAACCCGATGTAACAGGCCAGACTATTTAAGGATAAACTTTTTTATACCTGGAGTAAATGTTAGGCGAGAAAGATGAGATCACATGGTATATATAAGGAATGAACATTAAATAGATAAGAATTTCGGTATAATTTCACATAAATTAGAATACAGAAATACATTAATAGTACAGTGCACTTCTAAGAGATTAACAGTGATTGGCCATTGACGTCACAAGCTATATGAGCGATGGCAGTTTATATTAGGTTACCGCGCAGTTAAGGCTGGACATTTTCGTTGTTTGACTCGAATCGATTGTCTTCCGCA
>NC_061823.1:7615399-7617899 GCF_019202785.1 Penaeus chinensis | reverse complement strand
GTCGATTAGCACCATGTCAATCATATTGTAGTACAAGCCAGAGGGTGATGTCCATGTCCACTTTCTGCAGTCTTTCTGTTGGAATCGAGAATTGCAAATGTATAGGTTGTTCTTGATTGCAAATTCAAGTAGCATAAGGCCACGTTCGTTCTGACTGCCAAACCCATGGTTTCCCATTGCTTGTTCGAAACCGGTGTTGTCATTTCCAATCTTTGCATTCCAATCACCCATGACGATGTGCGTGTCTTTCTTTGGTGAGGAACGTAGTGTGTCTTCAAGCTGTTGGTAGAATTGGTTGATTTCGGTGTCAGGACAGTCTGCTGTTGGTGCATAGACTTGGATCACGATGATGTTGATTGGCTGTCCTTTGAATCTGGCCATGATTATGCGTGGGCTTATTGGGTTGTAGCCTAACAGCGCGCTTCTTGCTTTTTTACTGAGAATGAAACCTACTCCTTTTCTATGGATCTTATCATCGCCTGACCAGATGATTTCGCCATTGTTTAGCTCACCTTTGTTCGTTCAGTGAGTCTCGGCAAGGCCTAGGATGTCACAGTTATAAGGTTCCATTTCATGTTTCAGAAGTTCTAGACCTCCAGGATTGTTAAGTGTTCGAACATTCCAGGTGCCAATGTTGAGAACTTCTTTGGCAGTTCTTAGGGGGTTGGGGGTGGTTCCAGAAGCCAATTTTTCGACCCAACCCTGGTTCCTCAATTGGGGACGCGGACCTTGTATGACCGGGCGACGTCCGAGCCGGCATGGATTTCTGTTAGTTGTGCAAGCCATAAAATTCGACCGTGTTTTCTTTTTATAGCCCTGGTATCTGCACCCCAAGGCCAACCTTCCTCCTTTCTCATCCGGGCTTAGGACCGGCACTGGCGGAGTTACCTTTAATTTAACTAATCTAATTGATCCCCCAGAGTCAGCTGATCCTAATCAACGAAAGCAAAAAAAAATATTGTTTCCTCCATTCTGTTGATGTGAAATTTACAGGATTCCTCTGTTGCCATAGACTCCGGGGCACGTTTCTCGACGTGTGAGATTCCGTCCAAATTTCATTACTTTCTTCATTATTGACGTTCCTTTAGCTCGAAGACCTTAAGCATCAATCTGACGAAGTATAGAAGTTCTATGATAATCATTACTACTATCAGTATTGATATGATTATCATCACCCTTATCATTATAATATCATCATTGTAATATCATCATCATATTATTATTACACACTATTATACATTATTAAAATTATTATCATTATGGTTATTATTATTATTATTATTGTTATTATTATTATCATTATTATTATTATTACCATTATTATTATCATTATTATTATTATCATTATCATTATTGTAATCATTATTATTATTTTTATCATTATCATTATTGTAATCATTATTATTATCATCATAGTTATCCCAATTATTATCATAATTATTACTATTACCGTCATCAGTGTTATCATTATTGATAATATTGTTATCATTATCATCATCACTGCTATAACGATAACCAATATCATTATTACAATTGTTGTTATCGCATTATTGTTATTATTATTGTTATTATTATTATCATCATTATTAGTATTATTATTATTATTAATATTAGTATTAGTATTAGTATTAGTTTTAGTATTTTAGTATTAGTATTGCTATTATGATTGTTATTATTATTATTTTTATTATTATTATCATTATTATTATTATCATTATTATTATTATCATTATTATCATCATTATTATTATTATTATTATTACTACTACAACTATCACCACTACTACTTCTATTACTAATGAATTATTATGATTAAACTATTATTTGTAGTATTATCATTATTATTATCCTTATTATTATTGTTATTATTATTATTATTATCATTATTATTATCATTATTATTAGTAGTAGTAGTATTATCATTATTATTATCATTATTATTATTATTGCTGTTGTTGTTGTTATAACTACTGTCACTATAACTATTCTTAACATTGTCTTTATATGTATCATTAAGATTATCATTATCATTATCATTGTTATAATCATTATTTTTATTATTAGTAGTAGTAGAAGTAGTATCATTATCATTAT
Organism: Penaeus chinensis; assembly: GCF_019202785.1. Lineage (NCBI taxonomy): Eukaryota > Metazoa > Arthropoda > Malacostraca > Decapoda > Penaeidae > Penaeus > Penaeus chinensis. Next base: position 7,615,805 of record NC_061823.1, on the reverse strand, counting down.
TATCATGATCATTATTATTTTATTTTAATAATGATAATCATCATGATTGTTATCATTATTACTAGTATTACTATTATTATTATCATTATCATCATTATAATTATTATCATTATTATAATTATCATGACTATTGTTATTATTACTATAATAGTTATTATCATTTCAGTATTGTTTTTATTATTGTTACAATACTTCTTATTTTTCTTTTTCTTTTTCTTCTTCTTATCATTATTATCATTATTGTTATTATTATTATAAGTATCATTATCATCATTATCATTATCATTATTATCATTATTATCATTATTATCATTATTATCACTATTATTATTATAATCACAATTATAATTTTCAATATAATTATAGTAATCATTGTCATTGCTTTATTATTATTATTATTATTATT
>NC_061823.1:7605399-7607899 GCF_019202785.1 Penaeus chinensis | reverse complement strand
CAACTTGATCATTCCTATTTTTGAATGATTCGTCGTACCGTTTGGTTTTATCTGCTATTCATTATTTCATTATTCACTTTTTATAAAAAAAAAAATCAGCCTGTTGTAGTTGCAATAGGTGATTTATTTCCTAAATAATGATATTCAGAATATAAACATATATATGTGTGACACAAAGACAAACACAGTAACGTGTACACAAAGATAGAAGGAAAACAGCCACAGTAAGAAAATGAAATTAAAATGTAACGTTTCGAACTCTTCACGAGTTCTTCTTCAGACGAATGATAAACCAATTTTGGTTTATCATTCGTCTGAAGAAGAACTCGTGAAGAGTTCGAAACGTTACATTTCAATTTCATTTTCTTACTGTGGCGGTTTTCCTTTCATATATATGTGTATGTATATATATGTACATCTATCTATATATATATATATATATATATATATATATGTGTGTGTGTGTGTGTGTGTGTGTGTGTGTGTGTGTGTGTGTGTGTGTGTATGTACATATATCATATTCCGTTTTTTTTCTTTTTTTTTCTTTATTTTCACTCCCTCTTTGCTTTCTCTTATGACTTTCCTATCCCTAGTCATTTTCCTCAGTACTCCCACACGAATTCACACGAAATACTAATGAGTCTTTTGTGAGTTCAGAATTGGTTGCCATGAGCTTGCTGGTTAACATACCAACCCTTAACAGCAATCTGCAACCGCTAGGCATTCGTGATGAGCTTTGAGCTTTCGTCTCTCAGCTTAGCAAAAACATTAAAAATAGCACACATCTATTTTTCGTATATTGCTATACAGGCATGTCAAAAACGAGCATTTATTTTTTTCTTAAACTACGGCATTCAACACAAGCTTTCATCTCTCACTGAGGAACAAAGCATCTAGGGCATTAATTCCTTGTAATATATACCGGTGATCGCCCTTGTTGCAATTTGTTGTTCGATCTCCATGGGCAAATTTCTTGTTTTTTGTACAAAAACTTCTTTACTTTATTCTCCAAAGGTCTTGGTTTTAAATTTGGCTTAGTAACCCATTCGCCACGTATGTCAAGTATACATGCCATGCCCAATGTAATACACGTTTCTTTGTTGTATTTACACATAGATGGCTCTACAAGTGCTTAGTCACCAAGGAGTCAGTTATTAGTCCTCCCTATCTCACCTATTTACCCTTTTCCTCGACTTTTGAAAGGGTCTTTTGCATTATTTCATTGTCTTAAATGTTATCGAAATTCTAATAACAATTTAATAATCATAACATCAATAACAATAACAGTATCAATGTCAGCTGTATTTTAAAGAAAAACATTTTTTCCCGCCATTTCAAGGAATGGGGAAACTTCTGTTATTATTAATATCGTTACAGTTGTTATTCTTAATGTTATTCTATTATTGTTATTACTATTGTGAGCATCATTATCATTATTATTATTATTATTATTATCATCAACAACGCTATTATTATTATCATTATATTATCGTTATTATTTTTTGTTATTATTGTTATTATCATTACTATTAGTATTACTATGATTATCATTATCATTAATATTACTATTATTATTATTACTATTATTATTACTATTATTATTATTATTATTATTACTATTATTTTTTTTTCTTATTACTATTATTCATTATTATTATCATTATCATTATTATCATTATCTATTATCATTATCATTTTTATTATTATTATCATTATTTTATTATTATCATTATTATTATTATTATTATTATTATTATTATTATTATTATTATTATTGTTGTTGTTGTTATTGTTATCATTATTGTCGTTGTTATTACTATCATTATTACTATTATCATCATTAATAATCATTATTACTATTATTATCATTAATAATTAATGTTACTATTATTCTTATTATTTCTGTAATTATCAATATCATCATTACCATTATTGTTATCATTATCATAATCAACATTATCATCTTTATCATTATCATTAACATTTTTATTATTACCATTATCATTATTATTATAACTATTATTATATTCATCATAATAATTATTATTGTTGTTATCACTGTTGTTGGTGTTGTTGTTATTACTGTCGTTAATACCATTATCACTATCATTATTATTATTATTTTTATTATTATTATTATTATTATTATTATTATTATTATTATTATTATTATTATTATTATTATCGTCATCATTATCATTAGTAATATTAATATTAGCATTAGCATTATTGTTAATAATCTTGTTGTTATTATTATTATTATTCTGATTGTTATTATTATTATCACTATGATTGTTATTATTATTAGTAGTGTGAATGTTTTTATTGTTATAATTATTGCTGTTCTCTTTTTTATTTGCATTTTTAAGATATATAAAATATATAAAACATGTAGATTTAATATGTAAAGAAGATGAAGGAGAAAATTATAACAGTACATTACGAGTACTTGTTATTTTCAGTGTTTAAATGACAGACATTCAAATACTTAGGAAATGTA
>NC_061823.1:7587899-7592899 GCF_019202785.1 Penaeus chinensis | reverse complement strand
CACTTTCGTTACATGAAGTTAAGAAGGCCGTCAGGAAGGAAGGTCGTAAGTGCGATCCACACGCTAACCTGTCGACAGCTTATTCCCGAAGGCCGCGGACTCCGAGCACACGGTGAAGAGAGTCGTCACGCCAAGGATGACCCGGGAAGCCACGGCGTCAGCGTCCAGCCAGAAGCTGATCCATGAGACGACCACGATGAGCGAGGACGGCAGGTACGACTGCACCAGGTGGTAGGCCAGATTGCGCTGGAGGTGGAACACTGCCTGTAGGCAGCTGTAGTTCCCTGGGGGATGGAGCAGGGAACTCCTTAGACATACATATCCTGAAGGATGCTGATGACAGAATATAACAAGTAACATTTTTAACACCTACATTTACAGCACGTTCTTACCAGCAGGGAAAGAATAGCTGCAGTTAGTAGCCTCGACAAACTTGACCTCGAACTGAAGCAGATGAAGCTGCCTGTACAACTTAACGGGATTGTCGTGATACCAGTTCAGATATAGCTCACGGGTTGTTTTGGCGACTGAAAGGCAAATAGATCGGAAAGTTACAGCACGGCCGTTTCACACGTGCTACTGGGTTGCGTGAGTTTTTGCAAAGCACATTATCAGTGTAACATATTTCATTTGTGTTTGTGTGTGTGTGTGTGTGTGTGTGTTGTGCGTGTGTGTGTGTGTGTGTGTGTGTGTGTGTGTGTGTGTGTGTGTGTGTGTGTGTGTGTGTGTGTGTGTGTGTGTGTGTGTGTGTGCGTGTGTGTGTGTGTGTGTGTGCGTGTGTGTGTGTGTGTGTGTGTGTGTGTGTGTATGTGTGTGTGTGTGTTTCCAGTAAACACTCACAGCTGGCCACTTCCATGGAACAGGTCTGGTGGTCAAGTGGAAAGGTTGACAGATCCATCACACACGAGAATGTCAACTTCATCCTAGAAAGATCAGTCGACGAGGATTAAAAGAATTAAAAAGTGTCATATGATTCTGCCGAATATCTGTGTATTCACTTACAAAGAAACGTTACAAATAAAAACAAAAAAAACAAACATAAAAGACATACAATAATAACAAATATTTCCACCATCATTCCATAGAGACCTGGAGGATAAAACACACAATCCGACGAACTGAATTTGACAGACGACAAACCTCAAGATATACAGGATGGTACCATTGGGCTGTATCCTGACGAGGACGTTGGGAACCGTCACGTACTGGAAGTCCCCGTGTTTGGCGTTGGGGAAGTACACCTCAGGCTTCCACAAGAGCTTCACCACCATGGGGTCGTGTGTGTCAATGGGCCTCTGCAGGCTGTTATTGAGACGAGCTTCCGCCCACCGCTGCCTCAGAGACAAATCCACCGAGTAGTCCTAGGAGAAAAGGGGCATGTAAAAAAAAAAAAAAAAAAAAAAAAAAAAAAAAAAAAAAAAAAAAAAAAACATGCGACGCTCACGAGGATGAAAAGGATGCTTCTAAGAAAAGGATGAGAGATGTTGCATCTTTTAAGGGTCAGTGGATGGACTGGTGATGGGGAAAAGATAAAGGAAATTAGATTAAGCTGTTCTAAGAAAAGAATATAAAGAGGTATCTACTAAACAATAAAACAGAAAAAAGAGAAATGCAGGAACCTTGACCTTGTACACCTAATCAGAGAGAAAAAGGATTACATAGAATGCTTCTTCAGAATATATTACAAACCCTGTCTCAGGTTGAAGTAACATAATTACATAAGACAACAGCAAAACTCTTTATACAATATACGGCATGAAGCTATGAACAGGGACCGGATAAAATACAAATAACTGAAAAGGATAAGGATATCTGAAAGCCGGTACGAAAGCAGGGGAGAGGACTTACCATGTCGACTGGGTTAACGGAACTGAAGCTACGGATGTAGAACTCGATGTCCACACGAGTCGCCTCTCCTGCAAGCAAATTGGGCCTATAATATTCATAATGCTAAAATCTTCTTGACCCATATTTGGAGGCCAAAAGGATAACTCCACCGCACATACCAGTGTCAGCCGCTGGGGTCTGGCGGCGGTCGTACACGCTAGGGTGGAGGAGGAGGTCCAGCTGCCGAAGCTCAGGACTCGTGTAGCCACGCGATCTGTCGGAGATCCAGCTCTCGTCATTATGCTGGCACTACGTAAGTCGAGAGTACATTGTTTTGTTACTAAGATAAATGGTCATCATTTCGAAATATAATGGAGGTTTGAAAATATTAAGCATGGTATCAGTATGTCCTCCAAGTGAATATTCTGTAAGTATATCGTATTCAGTTACTAAGTTAAAATGCGATTCATAATATTTATGAAAGGATGGAGCAAACTGAAAGGACATATTTCTATCTTCACGAAATAAAAGCATCTTTTCATTATTCATTGTGCTTCAGGATTTAGTAACATTAAACAATCTGCACTCTTACTCCTACTTCAGGAAATGGAGATGTAAATCACAATATCATTTATGCGCCATGCAGTTTTTTTCTAAAGGCTACCTCAGATTAAGAAGTGCCTAACATCGCGTGGATTTGAGATAAATACACAGAACCTATCACTATGACATAGTATATTTAATATGAAAAAACAGATAAGAGGTCAAAGTCACCTGGAGGGCATGCGTAATGAGCAAACAACGACGACCGCGTTCAGCAAGAAAAATACTTTGACCCCGAAGGCAGCCGGAGCCCCTATCGCTCGTCTGCGTCCCAGTATGTTACCACACATCCTCTCTTCTTCGAAGCCGATTCCTAGAAACGAGATGTTATTGTCTAGTCCTTCCAGCAGCAGACGTTCCGTTCTGGGAGAAAGGTCAAGGAGTTAAGACATTTGTTATGAGCGTGATGGATTCCTGTAAAGAATTTCCACCTTGAGCATTTAACTCTCGTGAACGCTTCCAGCTGCTCGCTCGTAAATACTCGAATCAGATAATACTCAGGAACAAAGCCGAAATAAGCAGGAAGTCACTGTAAACAACGTCTTATTTGCTCTCGTATGTGCAGTGCAATCTTCTGCTTGTAATTCCTACCTGCCAGTCTATTAGATATTGTGTTATTACCAGTGTCCCCGAGTTAAAAATCACCTCGTTATATCCTCGTCACACCTATTGGTAATAAACTTTTTTTCACTGATACTTCGTTCATCTACTTATTTCATAATTTTAAACTATTGTCAATAGATTGTACCCGACTTTGCCAACTTCTGCCTTGGACTGTAATTTCATGCTATTAGTCACCTCATTAACTGCGCCACTATCTGTATCGACACTTTTATGGAAACGTCTGAAACAAAGGGTCTTTTTTTTTTTTTTTTCCTTTTCTTTCTCTTCTCTCCTTTTTAGTCTGCACATCCTAATAGCAACAGGTAGTCTCCTCGTAAACATCTTTATCATCACAAGAACGAAAGAAATATTTTTTTGTCAGTACACCCTCTTTTCTGGCAACATTTCGCTCTGATTGCCGCCAATTTTTCTTGCACTTTCGCGCTCACCTTTTGGAAAGACCGTGTTTTCGCTCTGGAAGGTGAATACGCCAGGAAATTAATTAACACTGTGATGAGTCGACGTTATAAAGTAATTGGGGTCGCTGACATCCAAAGTTTTATTGTAGATTCATTTTTATCGTCCCGGAGACATTACTCTCTCATCCTTTTTACTTCTCCTGTGCTTCTTTCATTTCATTATTCGTTTTTTCTTCCTCTAAATCCTTCTCCTCTCTTCCTACGCTTCCTCTGTTTCCTTTACTCTTTCTTTCTTAATCTACTCTTCTTCGCTTTCTTTTTATCTCCCTCTTACTCCTTTTGTTATCCGTTTACTCTCTTTTTCTCTTGCTTTCTCTTCCTTTCTTGCATTTCCTGTTTCTCCATTTCTCTTCGTCTCTCTCTCTCTCTTTCTCTTGCTTTCTCTTCCTTTCTTCCATTTCCTGTTTCTCCATTTATCTTCGTTTCTCTCTCTCTTTCTCTTGCTTTCTCTTCCTTTCTTCCATTTCCTGTTTCTCTATTTCTCTTCGTCTCTCTTTCTCTTTCTCTCCCACTTCCTTTTAGCCTTTCTCTAATTATCTTTCGTTTCTTCTGTTTCTCTTACTTTGACTTACTTACTTATTCTTCTCTTCCCCTCCAACTTTTCTCTTCCTAAATTAATTTCCTCTCTCATTCTTTCTCTCTTTCTTTTCTCCTGACTCTCACAATCTTCGTCTCTTCCTCCTGCTCGTTTCTCTCTCTTTCGCTTTTTGTCTTTTCCTCTTGCTTTTCTTTTCTTTCTATTCATCTTCTCCTCTTACTCTTTCTGTTACTCTCTCTCCCTTTTATTCTTCTTCCGTTATTCCACTATTACTCTTATAGTCTCTTCCTCTTTCTTACTTTCTCACTTCTTTCTTTCTCTTTCCTTTGATTTTCCTTTCTCTGATTCTCTTCTCTCCATCTCCGCTCTTCTTACTCTTTTATTTCTTCGTTCTCTCTTCCTCCTTCTGTTTCTTTCTTCCCCTTACTTTCTCTCCTCATTTTCCTCTCAAAAGTGATGATTCGTGAAAGAAAGAGAAAAAAAAGCCTTTTCAGTTATCGATAATTACCTTCTGTTGTTGTTGATGATGATATTGGTGATGATGATGGTGGTGGTGGTGGTGATGATGATGGTGATGATGATGGTAGTGATGATGATGGTGATGATAATGATGATGATGGTGATGATGATGGTGGTAGTGATGATAATGATGATAATGGTGATGATAATAGTGATGATGATGGTGGTGGTGATAGTGATGATGATTTTAATGATGATAGTGATGCTGATGATAGTGATGATGATGATTTTAATGATGATAGTGATGCTGATGATGCTAATGATAGTGAGGATGACGATGATGGTGGTGATGATGATGTGGTAGTGGTGTTTGTGATGATAATGATGGTGATGATGATGGTGATGATGATAGTGACGATGACGATGATGATGATGGTGATAGTGATGATGGTGATGATGATGATAGTGATGATAGTGATGATGATGCTAGT
>NC_061823.1:7557899-7577899 GCF_019202785.1 Penaeus chinensis | reverse complement strand
ATGGGGCACCGAGGTATGGGGCACCGAGGTATGGGGCACCGAGGTATGGGGCACCGAGGTATGGGGCACCGAGGTATGGGGCACCGAGGTATGGGGCACCGAGGTATGGGGCACCGAGGTATGGGGCACCGAGGTATGGGGCACCGAGGTATGGGGCACCGAGGTATGGGGCACCGAGGTATGGGGCACCGAGGTATGGGGCACCGAGGTATGGGGCACCGAGGTATGGGGCACCGAGGTATGGGGCACCGAGGTATGGGGCACCGAGGTATGGGGTACCGAGGTATGGGGTACCGAGGTATGGGGCACCGAGGTATGGGGCACCGAGGTATGGGGCACCGAGGTATGGGGCACCGAGGTATGGGGCACCGAGGTATGGGGCACCGAGGTATGGGGCACCGAGGTATGGGGCACCGAGGTATGCGGCACCGAGGTATGAGACACCGAGGTATGAGGCACCGAGGTATGAGGCACCGAGGTATGAGGCACCGAGGTATGAGGCACCGAGGTATGAGGCACCGAGGTATGGGGCACCGAGGTATGGGGCACCGAGGTATGGGCACCGAGGTATGAGGCACCGAGGTATGAGGCACCGAGGTATGGGGCACCGAGGTATGGGGCACCGAGGTATGGGGCACCGAGGTATGAGGCACCGAGGTATGAGGCACCGAGGTATGAGGCACCGAGGTATGGGGCACCGAGGTATGGGGCACCGAGGTATGGGGCACCGAGGTATGGGGCACCGAGGTATGGGGCACCGAGGTATGGGGCACCGAGGTATGGGGCACCGAGGTATGGGGCACCGAGATATGAGGCACCGAGGTATGAGGCACCGAGGTGTGAGGCACCGAGGTGTGAGGCACCGAGGTATGAGGCACCGTAAGCTCTCAAGCTTTTTCATGAGTATAAATGGCTGAAAAGTATATTATAATAATAGGTACTTTGTCTTGTAAGGTCTTAAGCATGTGTTATCAATTTCTATACACAATACAAGTAATAGTACCAGTCGCATTACTCACATGTTAGCAGTCAAGAAAATCGGAGCTAAGTGGCCGTCCATGCTGAGGAGTCACCGACATTGCTTCAGTGGCGGGAACTAAATGCCATTCATACGAACAAATGAACACACACAACAGAAAAACAACCAACCAAATAATCAGCCGGCAGCTGAAAGTATCGATTGATAGTGAAACCATCACCATAACTAATTATCACCAAATAATCCCTCTACAATGTATATATGTATATACATGTCTTTTTTTGGAAGAGACAAAAAAGATGACAGCTAAAGTAAAGGAAACTGTAAATGAAATGGAAAGAAAGTTAGAAAAAGGCATCAAGATCACAAAGGAAAAAATAAAACAGCTTGCACAGACGGTAAAGAAAATGAATTTAAGTCACACCTTGGGCAACTTACAAGAAATATTGCAAGTAGAAGGTTGGGATTATTCGAACAGGGTAAGACATGTAAGAAATGGTAACTGATGTAATAAAGAAAGCTAAAGTTCCGGCCACACACGAAGGATATAAGAAAATCTGGATAAGAGAAAATATGACCAAAGATGATAGAGAAATACTGCAGAAAATTTGGAAAAGCTTAAAAAACAAAAAAGAACAAAGGACTGAAGAAAAAAAAAAAAAGTTTACTATCGGAACCAAAATGTGGAGACAGACAATCATTAGCCTTGCAGCCAAAAGGAATACCGAAAGCTTATATAGAAATAGACTATACAAATATAGATGGCTTATGTTCGGCTTACTAGAACTAGATGCAGTTATTGAAAGTAATAAACCAGATGTAATATGCATCACTTAATTCAAACTGGATCCCTTCGTAGACGATGTAACATTAGGACTAAGAGACTACAATATTTGGAGAAAGGATTGGGCAAATGGAAATGGAGGGGGGTAGCAATATTAACAAGGAAAGGAATTATCATAAAGGGGATAGAAATTCAGTAAGATCCCATAGAAAAACTAAAAGCAATTGAGGTAGAAATAAACGGAGTAAATATGTGTACATGCCACCTCATACGTCGGTGTGGCCACAAGATGATTCCCAAAAACTTATTCACGAAACGTTAGGGAGCCTGGAAGGAGTGCTACAACTTTCGGAAACGAACGCAAAAGACATTCTTGTAACAGGGGATTTTAATAACAAAATTAACTGGGAAAGTTACGATCCCAGAGCTCAGCCAGATTCGTGGAATGCAAAATTACTAGAAGTCATAAATCAATTGTGTCTTTTCCACAATGTAACAGATCATACCAGGATAAGAGGGTTAGATAGACCGTCTATGCTTGACCTAATATTTACAAAACATGAAGATGGCATTAAGGATATGGGGTACTATCCTGTTCTAGGAAAAAAAATGACCATGTAGTAATTAAGTTGAAATACTGGCTGCTACAGGAAAAACTCATCATGAGTAAGGAAAGAAAAGGAAAGTACAAGTACAAGAGAGGTAATGATGGAAGCCTTAAAGATTTATTTAGTCGCATAAACTGGGATACACTCCTGAATGAGAACCTTGTTATGCAATATTCTAAATTCTAAAGTCTATAAGCAATAAGTAGACAAATTTGTATCAAGATTCAAAAGCAAGAAATGGCCAAAAGTGGTTCAATGATAAATGCAAGAAAATGAGAGAAAGCAAACAACTCCTTTGGAGAATGTTCAGAAGACATAGATCTCAGGCAGCGTTTAAAAGGTATAAAGTAGGAAGAAATAAGTATAACAAAACCATGAGGGAGGCGAAATTTGACTTTGCAGAGGATATTAATGTGCAAACTAACCAAAGCTCTTCTTTAACTACATAAATAGTTAGACTAAAAGTAGAGATCAAATTAACGCCATCAAAGACAATAGCATCGTTTATACTAAGGAAGAGGAAATATTTAATGAGAAATTTCAGTCAGTGCTTGTTCAGGACCCTTACTTTGAAATGGCAAGTAACCGTACAAACCTAAATCGAGAATATCACACTCGAAAAGAATGAAATAAAATACCTATTGGAAGGGTTAGACAAGACTAAAGCAGAGGAACTAGATGATATATCTAACTGGGTTCTGAGGGAATGTGCCGAAGAATTATGTACTCTGTTATTGTTAATATTCCAAAATTCAGTGAGACAAGGAAAATTACCAAAAAATTGGAAACTTGTCAATGTTACACTTTTATACAAGAACGACGACAAATAAAACCCTCTAAATTATAAACCAGTTTCGTTAACTAGTGAAGTAGGCAAGCTGTTAGAAATAATAATTAGGAAACAATGGATTGAAGTACTTGAAAAACACGATATGATATCAAATAAGCAATTTGGTTTTAGAGAAAGAAGGTTATGCGTAGTAAATCTCTTTTGTTTCTATGATAGAGTTTCAGAAATACTATAAGGAAGTCAGGTTCGGAGAAAGTAAAAATCGTCCAACATACCAATGCAAGATAGGAGACGTAATATTAAATCAAGCAGATAAAAAGAAAGACCTTGGAATAATCATAAACAGGAACCTAAGCCTAAATAATCTCATAAATGACAAGGTTCTTAAAAAACTAAGGCTGATTGCTAACATGAAGACGGCATTCGTGTATGTGGACGAAGACATGGTAAAGAAGGTCATTACAGTCATCACGAGACCTAGTCTTGAGTATGGTACAAGACCACCCACTCTAAGAGATATGAACTACGAAGAAAGACTACAGAAGATAAGTCTTACTTCTTTGGAAGAGGCGACATGATAATGATGTTTAACTATATTACAGGAAGGGTGAAGTTAGACAAAAATGACTATAATTTTGAACGCAAGAAGGACGAGAGGACACAGGAAAGGTGAAAGTAAAAAAGAGGCGAGAAAGATGTCAAGAAGTTCAATTTCCCAAACAGAACTATTGAAACATGGAACAATCCTCCAAATAACGTTGTGTGTGCCAAAAATGTGCATTTATTTAAAAAGTTTTATGATAATTTAAATGTAGCAGACGGGATCTCCTGAGCTACGCTCTCATCCCTTATTGAAACAAATAAGAACAACTAGGTAAGAACACACTCACACACACATACCTATATCTATCTATATATATATGTATATATATAAATAATATATATATATATATATATATATATATATATATATATATATATATATATATATACATATATTCTCGAGCCCGAGAAAACGACATATCGCCTTGAGAAGTCAAACGCAGGTGTCGCAGGGGAAGTCACCGCCGTGGCACAAATGCTTGCGCGCCGGACCGCTGTTGATTAGGAAGGGCATCAAATCAGGCAGGGGTGGCACTGCCATATAACCTCTCAATAGTGAATTAAGAGAGGCCTATGTCCTGCAGTGGAATGAATAGCTGTAAAAAAAAAAAAAAAAAAAAAAAAAAAAAAAAAAAAATATGTGTATATATGTGTGTGTGTGTGTGTGTGTGTGTGTGTGTGTGTGTGTGTGTGTGTGTGTGTGTGTGTGTGTGTGTGTGTGTGTGTGTGTGTATCTCGAGGCAGTATGAAGCAGTCTTTCGATATGAAGCGCTCTCGAATGTTATTGTAGATGTGTGCGACGTGCGGTGGATACAGGGTGCTCGGAAAGTATCGCTCACAGTTTGTGTTGCAAGAAGTGGTGTGCCGCTTCCATGGTCACTGTGAATGGACGACAGCGGGACCTGGGCAGACATGAATATCTACGTGACCACTACATGGATAAAGGCATGGATAATGTAGATATATTTGGAAGTATCACAGTTGACGTGTCCACGCGTTCGGTGTGGAGGATAGGCCTTTAACTATGTGTGTGGCTGCCGATATAACACTGAGGGTGGAGGAGCCCGATTTTGTGCTTCTTTTGGCCCTGCAACCAAGTGTAGGACCGCGCCCTGGAAGTGGTCGGAAGGGAAGGAGCCGAGAGCATTGCACAATGTGTTGGAGGCATTCTCAGTGCACCAAAAAGCCAGCCGTACGAGGAAGAGCTGCAAAAATGGATTGTATGGACTGGCCAAAGGATTAATTCCTCTTATGGCAAGGTTCAATGGAACAAGAGGAAGGTGCGGCCCGGGTTGGATTTCAGGGAATTCAACACATACATCGACACATTTATGGCAGATCCCGATGTGTGTTCGGACAAGTTGTGAGAATAGCGCAGGCCAGGTGTAAATGTGTCAATGGTTGACTTAGCCAAAGCCTATCTGCAGATTAGAGTCCAGGACTCTTTGTGGCTATACCAAACCGTAGTCTTTAAGAGTCGGAGATGTTGTTTAATGCGCCTAGGGTTTGGCTTGAACATTAATCCACAAGTAATATATTGTGTTGAACTGTGTGCTTCAACAAAACCCGAGCGTGAGACAGGCGACATTGGCTTCCATTGACGACATTCAGGTGAAGACGTAGTAAACGCCATTTCCTTTGGAGGAGCACCACATCAGCGGCTCTCCGACAGAGCATGTGAATTGGGCCTGAGAATCAGGGGGGAGCGAGGAGGCCTGGCGTGGAAAAGAGATAATGAAGTGAGTGATATTTTCGGTATTTTCGCAATCCGGCAAGCTAGTGGGCCAATACCCTCTGTGTGGGTGGCTGCAAGTGGCGACGGCCTTTATCAAAAGGAAGGCTAATCATGTCACAGAAGTCTGGGTGAATGCCAGCTCCTAGGCGCTCGGCGCCGCGGTAGAGGTTGGTTGCCATACTGTGGAGGATGCCAACTGGCTCCACAAGGTTGACTCCGGTAACATCAGCATGGCAGAGCTGGACGCGGTCATCAAGGGGTTGAACCTCACATTGGCATGGGATATGAAGAAGGTTGAGTTGGTGACGTTGCATCGTTGGATTTCAGGTGGGCTGTCGGAGTAAAGTAGGCAAAGGACCAAGGCCACAAGTGAGATGCACTATCCCCACGTGGAGACACGTGAAGATAGTGCTGTCAGTGGTTGAGGAGTCCAGGTGACCATCACTCTTGTGCCCTCGAGCAGCAACAAAGCCGACAGTCTCACCCGTGTGCACAGCATTGGTTTAAAGTGCCTTGCACCAGCCCCCTAGTCATACCACCTATGTGTGCGTCCGCTGTTACTGCTACCGGTGCGAAGAGAGATCCATCACAGCGCGGAGTGAAGCGTACCCTTCATTTTGTGTGGAGGATAGGTCCAGATGTTACCAAGTGACAGGTGCAGGCAATTTTAGGAGTTGTGATGAGTGTAAGTCCATCGTATCAGCTCCAGTAAAGTGGCGGAAAACGAGTCTGGAAGTGGAGAGTCTGACACAGAGTCGGCATGGGCATAGTTCATTGTGGCAACCGAAATTATCTGACTCTCATTGTCTGTGGGTCACCATTTGGCTTCAGCTTTGGGTGCAGACCAGCAAGTGTGTTACAGAACAACTGGATGCATTGTTTTATGAGCGAGGAATGCCAGTAAAACTGCTGACAAATAACAATACCGCTTTTCGCAGCAAGCTGTTCACCGAGTTCGCGAGAAGGTAGTGCATGCGTGTAGGCTTTAGGTGTGCTCATGTTCCCTCTGATATTGAGATAATCGAAAGTAATCAGACGGTAAAGATAATCGCGGCCAGGTACACTGCGCTCGGAGGCGGTATACCTGTATAACATGACGCCCAGAGATGACCACAACTCAGCCACCTCCCCTGTAAGCATGCCGTACCGGTATATTGTGAGAGTCCGCGAGATAGATGGGTGCACGGTGGATGAGGCAGAGGCTGACAGTCCTAATCAGCCTGGTGACGAGGTATGGGTGAAACCACTTGGTATCTGGTGCGATGGGCGTCACGGAACGGGCAAAGTCACGAGTGTTGTCAGAGCGCAGGCTGTCACTAACGTGACAACGAACATGGCAGCCGCAGACAACGAGGAGGAAGAGCTTTGGGTTCAGTTTAGTAGACCGAGGCGAGGATGACAAGCGGGTCCGGTTCCCCGCCCAGGCTGATGAAGACGTCGCAGCGGTGGACAGAGATCTGCCACGTCGACCGTTGTGAGTCACGTGGGCTAGAGTGTAAAATGTGTTAATAAAATTCAGGGGGGGAAGGGCAACATTGTTTATCTTATTCTTTATTTATCTCATTTATTTGTTTGTTTATTTTTGTCCAGCGTAATTGGTAGTTGGTGATTTGGCGAAAGTGAGTGGCGGTGAGTCTGGAACGAGGCGGCGCGGGGTTCGAGAAGCAGTGAGAAGATTTTGCCTGCTGCTATGTTGCTGCTTAGTTTACTTTCATGAAGTAAAGGGAATTTTCGAAACCTTGTAACCTCAGCACTATTTAACATCGTAAGCAAAGTCTAGGCCAGGGTACTGTTAGTACGCCAGCAGAAGCTTGTGAAATTCATCTACACAGAGTCACAATGTGGGTGTCAATGCTCACAGATCTAAACATGATCTCTCCTTGCCAACTACAGGAGAAATGTTGTGAGCAACAAATGCCTCTGTATGTTACCTTCATCGACCTGACAATGGCAATCGACTTTGTGAGCAGAGGACTTTTTCAGTTCCTACACACGATAAGGTGCCAACCCAAACTACAAAGCATGATCAAGTCTTTTCACGGTGACATGTAAGGCACGTACAGTTCATTGGCAGGTGTTCTGAGGGCTTTGGCCTATGCAGCTGAGTGAAACAAGGCTGCGTGCTTGCCCCAACCCTGTTTAGGATTTTTACTCTTCCGTCATGCCTTTGGTACCTCCTCTGAAGGCATCTGTCTACATACAAGATCAGAGTGAGAGAGAGAGAGAATTTGTGTGTGTGTGTGTGTGTGTGTGTGTGTGTGTGTGTGTGTGTGTGTGTGTGTGTGTGTGTGTGTGTGTGTGTGTGTGTGTGTGTGTGTGTGTGTGTGTGTGTGTGTGCGCGCGCGCGCGCGCGTGCGCTTATATTGATATTTTGTAATGATTCTATTTGGCAATTCTGGTCCCTTCAAGACATGACTAACTTCACTTTAATACTCAGCTGATCAGTGCTTAGTCATCTTTAAATAAATTAAAGTTTCACTTTAATTAAAAAAGAGAATTTCCTGCATCTGTCTGATTTTTGATGATACCTTTGCCCATTTCATCATTACATTTTTTCATAATAACATATGCCAGATAGATTTTTTTTCTGTCACCAATAGGATAAGCAATGATTTTTTTATCTTTCTCTTCTAATGTTTTCTTTTCTCTCTCTCTTTTCATGCTTGTTTCTTTGTCAAGAGACTTGCATTTCTTGTCCCGTTTAAAATATTCTGAAATATTTTAATTCAAATAAAAAATATAAACATATGTTAAGGTTGTCCCAAAAAAATAAAAAAACGATCATCGGTACATATTTTATTGCTGAGCCTGAGAGCTGGGAATGCACTTAGTGATAGTTGTACAAGCTATTAAACAAGCCATCCCCATGATGCCTAAGTTGTGATGGTTGCAATATGCACACTACAATTTGTTGTTCTTGGTATTACATGATACTACAGTTATGAAAGACATGGTCCATATCAATAAATGTTCAATATTAACAATGAATGTGCAATAGGCAATATCTGTTAAATTGTTCCACTGTAGTGTATTTTTTCCTAATAATCATGCTTACAGTAATTTGGCCTACCGAATTATACGTTAACGAGAAAAATTGAGAAAATACATTAATGCAAAAAATACATATATATCACACTGCATTACTTATACCACAGATTCAAAGGATCTATATCAGTGACAAAAAAAAATAGAGATTTTAAAAGCATCTTACATATGAAATAGACTGTTTTCAAACTGAACTCCTGTATGTGATTTTCACAAAATAGGAGATGATATTACCATTAGCCTTTAAATATTACATTAATAACATGACTACTCATACATTGAATATGTCACTGCAAAAGAGAAAGATGTATTAAAATTACTAAAACCTTTTTAGTGAAGTTTTATGCTTTTAGTATCACATATATATTTCATCCAAATTAAAAATATTAGTTAGAGAACCGAATCCAAATTTTCTACATCTCTCGACTATTTTTAGTCTTCTACAGAATACAAGGAATGTTAAATTATTGCTAAATACACATCATATTATTTAATATTTGATTAATTTTTAAAAAAATTACAGACATCATATATGAATTTCTAAATGGTTACTCTTGCTTTATTTTAAAATAATGACAGCATAAAAACTACAGCCCTCAAAGGAAAACATAGAGTTCTTTAGATACTGTTATCATTTTGATAATTAAAGCTGATGTACTTTGTTAATATGGAGAGGACGTCTGTATACAATTAGGCCTTGTCCAATACAAATTTCACTGATTTACTTATTCTCTCTAAAGAAATCTGGATTTGCCTACTGCATACAGAAAATCCCAAAGTAGTATAACTATCTTAATACCTGTCATAAAAGATAATTCTACTAAAGTCTGAGGGATAAGTGGCTGATAAATCCTTGAATGATGACCTCAATTCCCAGAGAGGGAATACATTATAATCATTTTAAAATGTGTACTCATTTTTCTGAAGAAAATATACTTTCATGAACTCACCTGTAACTTCTGATCAGTGCAATGTTGAAATATTTTGGTATCAGACAAAACATCTAATGTGTCAAAGGATAACATATCAATTGAGACATAAAAGAACAAACACAAAAACTGCACTGTACAAGACCAGCTGTATCCTAAATTGCTTTTAATGTCTGTTAAAATGCCCTTAGTCTTGTGTTTTCAATGCTTCCTGCAATGTCAGTGCTCAAGCAACTAAGGCCTACATGGGGAGAGCTTATGATTAAAAAGAAATGCAAACAAGCACTATATTATCTATCTTTGCTGAAGGAACAAAAAAGCAGTACTTCTGGTGAAAGTACAGTAGATACATCAAAAGAAAACCAATCAAAACTGACCGACTGTGGTATGTCATGTAAAATAATAGACTTCATAATGATTACAATAAAAATCACTAATACATGCAAAATTGCTAAATGAGTTGTCTCACTATTGAAAATTTTGTAACATTGCATCATAAAATGGGACTATTAACTCCAATACCATAATCATTCCAAATGGTACCATTTACTTTCAGTAATTTTAATCAATATCAGGAAAGTCAAAACATATCACCATACAACTATCAACATGAACATTGAATCTGAACCAACACATATACATGGGAAGGTGTCACAACCACAGGTTAAAAATGTACAAAATACTGCATCATCTGACATTTTTTAAAGACATATTTTGAAGCTTATATTGATAACTACCATACCATTTCAGAAGGTTTCATTGGAATATACTTAACATATACATACAATACTGAAGGTTGAGTTTGGAACTTTGGAAAACTTACAACTAATGCCTTCTTAAAGCTGACTGGAAACATTACTAGCATGGAATCTTCAGCTTCACACATTGTTAAACTGTATATGAAAAATGCATACCCACACACTGTACACAGGTGGAATTCAGAATCTTGGTTCATTAAGAACCCAGTAAATTCTTTCTAGCCATACATTATCCATTTATGAATGGCCTGACAGTTCTTTGCAAATAACCAGTAAATTCTTTCATGCTTACATAAAATAACTTTATCACGTCTTTGACTGGAATGCTACTGTTTCAGCCAGTAGAAAGAAAAGAAAAGAAAAATTCTCCTCTATTTGCAACAAGAACATTTACATTTACAAAATATCAAACACTTATAAAACATTTAGATCTATATTAAATGATGCCTTCCATTTAAGCATAGGGATATCACATTTTTCAATTCTGTCATTGACACCTGAATAAGAAATAGAGTAAAATTTGTATTTGAAGCCAGTCCAAGAAAAATATGAGCAGTATATTATCAGACATTTGTGAAATACCCTGTATAGTGAGAAATGGACCACAGGTCAGAAGAGAAGAGCCCTTCAAAACAATAAAAAAAAACACACCCCTACAAAAGTGCACCAGATTTATATGTCTGCTGGATGTGAATTCTTAGTAAATACATATTTACAGTGCAGCAGAGAATCTTTGATAAAGCTACGAGGAGCACATCATTTGGCTGAGAGTAAGAACACTTTATATAGCTTTGAACAGTAATTCCACTCAATTGCAACATTAAACCATCCATTTTTTGGGGGAAAACTAAACTGCTTTTTCTCCAAATGCTGTAAAATGTGTGCCAGTAATATTATGATATTCATTATGAATCTAAATACACAAAATATATAATTCATGAAATCTTCATTATTGCAAATCATGTTTAATCAAATACAATTCTATAACACTGTAAGTGAGTAGAACACATTATTTATGTCTACCTTAAGAGTTAATTTGACCAGTTTGATCATACAGACCATTTGATCAAAAGGAAAGTCAACAATCTAACATTTAGTATAATGAATCTAAAGTATGAACTAAAAAGAAGATTCCCTTAACTACACTGAATAATCTATTTCATACTAATATATATTCATGAAGCACTGGCTTCTTCTGTGTTGAATTCATGACAAATCAGAAAGAAGCTCCTCAGTAAAAACTACTGTAATCTTAAAAGACAGCATTTTCAGGGGACCAGGTACCTTCCTTACATCCCATGTCAGATACAATAAAATCTTGAACAGCAAATCAACTGAGTTGCCAGATTGAATTGTTAAAGCTGTATGATGTCCATAGTCACGTCAGTGAATACATCGTGGATATCACTCTCTTGGGTTGAAAACATAGCTTACTGTAATCTTTTTCATGTCTTCTTATTCTACCCACAGAATAAGTTATAAAGGTCAAAAAGTGAAAGACTTACATTGGTCATTGGACATGAGCTTAAGTTCTACAATCATTACATACTTTTAGGTTTAGCTGCCAATAACAAGGACTTGAAAAATTTACATGTGAGAATTTTCCTAATTCTACTGGTATATAGCTGACATATAAAGTAGAATCTGATGCATAATCAGTTAGGTCAGGTGTTGGGAATCTGCATTATAAAACCCATATACTTTGAACATGGGAAAAACTGTACATCATATTCAAGTACTTCAACTGAAATTTGTTGAATAAAAGGCAAAGGTTTTTTAGACCATTTCCATTAGCCAATTCTGACTAAACAAGGAATACTTCTGCTTACATCAGGAATTCATCCTCTCTACTTATGACCATATCATATGAAATAATTTGATTTTTGTAACAGGATGGAAGTATAAGCTACTAGTACAGCAGCTGAATGTTCTCCAGTCCACATATGGCATGAACCAGATCTAAGACTTGTGATATAAAATTTAATACACAATGCTGAAGATGACTTTCAAGGACTCTCAGCATGGTTTACACTATTATGAGTGTTCTGAGCATATGGTAAGGAAGTAAGAAGGTGGCAGTAGACACATAAGTGATGAAGAAAGTACATTAGTGCACATGAGCTTCTTCATGTTTTGAAGCTTTTGTCAATGGTCCCTTGTACTGCAGCATAACAAAATCAAATGCAAATCTATCACATTCCATCGTGTTCTTGGAAGTACCAGGAGCAAAACCCACAGGATCTCATCCCTCTTGCTATTTGATATTATGAATCATGTAAATCCCACTGGCATTCAGGAAGCTACTGTACATAATTTCCTATGAGAGTGACAGAACATAGTGGCTTAGAAAACTACAGGAATGACAAAAAGCACAAATCCTATGCAAGTGTAGCACCCTTTAGACTCGCATTCCTTACAAATAATTTCACTGTGCAACTGAATAGATGCTATTTTTAATGGTAGTGATTATATATGAACTATACTTAATTACAATTCTTATAACAAAGAAAAAAAAGAAGAAGAAAGTTGAAACAGCACCTGGAATATTTAATGAGAACACAAGATGAAAATCTCAATATCCAACAGAGATAAATTTCAAAGTGACAACTTCAAAATGCTCAGTAAATTCACAGAGGAAGACCCTTTCACTAATTTGACCAAATGAGCACTGGGAGGTTATAACACTGTTCACTGTCATGCTATTATGGTAATTCCTAGAGCTTCTTTGCCTTTGCTATTTTGTTAATTAGAGTAGTACATTTGGTTAATTATCCTGGGGATGTTATATCTATCCTTGGCAGTGCAGTTAATATCTATACTACAAAAGTGCAGCAAACATGGGAACTTTACTAAAAAAAAAATTGTTAACAACTATCATGAGTGAGGATTTGTTTTTTTTTTCCATTTATGCATAAGCTTCTACAAAACTATGATGCAGAGTTTCTACTGTTATCTATAGTGTCTACATATTGCAAGAGACACCAATCCTCTTGCTTCTAAATTTACTTAGCATATCAAATATGTGTATTACAATTTATTTCCAATCACTGATTAATAGATTTCAATTGTTTTCTAATATGAAAGCTCTTTCATCTAATAATTTACTGTTTCAGTACATGTGTTAACAATGCAAGTGTATTTAAGAAACAAAAAAATCTCTCAAAACCATAAATACTGTTTTAGTGTTTAAATAATAACTGTAGCAGATTATCTGTATAACCTTCTACAGCACATTTACCTAATGCAAAATAAGAGATCAATCTAGTTTAGCACATACCTTGTCCTGAAAGATGCAGATACACCACTTGATAGGAATTCTCTCTTTCTCTACAATACCAAACAGGTTTGCTTTAATTTACATCAGCCTTATCCAAATTATATGTTTCTACACTAAATGCAATTCAGGCTATAACATAAAGAACCAACAAGACTTCTTTATAATATCTTTTACTCCTGTTTAGAATGATAAAAATACATACTTAACCTTGATTGTTCAATAACTATTCAAAGTGATAAATGTATTCTTCCACTGCTTTTGCCCATGGCTTGTTGCACTTCTGTTTTAATGAATCTATAACCTAATTTCACACCTTATAAAATATATTCAATTTTCCTTTCCATTTCAACTCTAATGAATTCTTTACAACTTCCTCATAATTTTCCAAATCAAAACATGAAACATAAAGCACTGAATTTAGCACCTATTCACAAATCCTCTTACAAAGACCAAAAAACAATAGCATGATAGACAATTGATGAAGTCCTGATTTCTTTTCTTGCTCTTATTTCACCTTACATTTAGTAATCAATACCTTTTCTCAAGAGAAAAACATTAAAGCTTTCCTATGATCAATATTCTCACCCTGGGTAAATGCAGTAGCCTTTACAATTAACTTCTAAGTGCACCCATCACCACACTAGTCTCCTCAATCTCTACCCTGCATCACATGTTCACTTACTTGTTGCTATACTTTTGACAATTTTCATTTCTTTTCTCTACTGTAAATGATTTCTACCAATTAAATATTTACTTTTGGAAGGTAAAAAGTAATTTGCATAAAAAAAGAAACACAATCAAAACCATCAAATCATGACAAATCTTACTAAAATACAGTACACAAAGTGTAGATGTCATAATCAATAGGAAAAAAAAAAAGAGAGAAAAATATCAATTTGGAGGTGGCTTTCCATGGGGTAAGTGCCACTGCCTGGGACACCAGAGCCAATAGCTCCTTGAGAGTGAGATTGTCTATGTGGAAGTGAGCACTTTCAAAGATAAACATTGTATTTGGAGAGGGGAAAATGCCAGTAGCTATTATCCAAATTTCCTTGTACTGAATTTTTTTTTTAGATACATCTAGTATTCATATAGCTACAGTACCAACTCCAAAGTAAACTTGTACCACATAATGGCTTTGGATAATAGAAGATAGAGAAAAAAGTCCTTGTCCCCTCTCCACGAGTCAACAAACAACTTGGTCTTTTGGAACGAAATGTCCCAGCTTATCTTACAAACTGCGATTTTCATATTCAGAAAAGGAGGAGGGTTTAATATCACAAAGTTACACTATCATCTAAGTTTTAAACTACCTGCTATTATCACGTTTAATCTTCAAAGTTCAGTCAATGCTCAATGGTTCCTTGGTAAGTCCTTGGAATGCACTGTTCCTCTTCATGAATAATTTCCATGTGTGTTTCTACATACTAATGCTTTTTCTTATAAAATGCAATATCTTTTATAGGTTTGACTGAGAGGC
This sequence comes from Penaeus chinensis, assembly GCF_019202785.1. NCBI lineage: Eukaryota > Metazoa > Arthropoda > Malacostraca > Decapoda > Penaeidae > Penaeus > Penaeus chinensis. Next base: position 7,562,911 of record NC_061823.1, on the reverse strand, counting down.
TAACAAGATGTGCATTATTAGCAATTTATATCCTAAAAACTAGAGCCATTAATGAACTTTGAACTGTGTAATAATGTAAAAATACTTATCTGCCAAAGTAACATCTACAGTGTAAAATACTACAGAAATGGACACTAAATGTATGCATGGCTTGTTACTGTAGGTTTTATACCTAATTCCTGATAAATACTATTGAGTACTTTCAGGAAACTTTCAAAAGCTTCTTCTTCAGAAAAAAAAAAAAAAATGGATGAATCATTTAAATACTGACTGACTCTTAAGGTCAAACTTTTAACTTTCAATTATCACTGGGAAAGAGAAAATGGTTTTGTTTTCCTATTTACATGCTTGCCTGCAATCAGTCCAGTCTAAAAAAAAATTAATCTTGTAATCATATGAATTAACAAAATTAAAAAACAGATGAATTACTATAGAAAAATGATTAAACTCAACACTAAATTCAAAATGTAAATGCAGTTCTTCCTGCCAATTCCATAGTGCTTTATGACCTGGCAATATCTGCTTTCAGTGAATAAAAAAAAGAGCAAACACTGTAAGGTATCAGCACAGAGTAATATCTCTGGAGAATCTTACAGAAGCACTCTGTGTCATCTTTACGGCTAACATAATGTCTTTGAATACAATTTGGAGTGTTAAGTGTAGCTTGACACAAAAATCTCAAGCTCTGATTACTGGCATCTTGTCAAATAGTGAGATGGTTTGGAAAAGCGATATTGTTTTCATATCACAGTACTCTATATAGAAATCTATAAGAATATGAACAATAAAGTGTAAATAATAAAGCAAAAATTTAATCTGTATCTCAACTGAGATCTGGACCATTATAAGACTACAACATTCTTTCCTTGTTTTTAATAACTTCAAGATAAAAATCACTGGTGGTATTGCACTGAGACTTCAGTTATACTGCTATATTCTATATATCATAAAATAATTTGATGAAACAGTATAAGAAATGCAAAAAAACAGTCTCATCATCATAAAGCCTCTTGCAAAATGCATAAAACATTTCAAAAAATCTATCAAACATTGCAAAGACACAAATGCAGATTCATATCCAAAATATCTCTACTGTTTGGTGTCTTCCGCAGTATTCCATTTGAGTGCCCTGTAGTACCCATTAATGGAAGTAGCTCTAGACTCCAGTATAGGAAAACCTGGGTCAGTGAGTGCTCTTGACAACTACAACACAAGCCCCAGCGCGTCCTGTGGGCAATGGAGCCATCTGGAGAAAAAATAACATATTTTAAATGAGTCTGTCATTGCAATGGAATTATTTATATGTCTTAAAATCTTCTGTCTGTAGTATTTGACTGGTTTTGATACATCAATTTATTTTCATGTTGAAAATATTATACTGGAAATTGCTTTCAAAAAAATAAAAATAAATAAATAAATGAATAAAAAATATATAAAATAAATAGATAAATAAAATTAAAAAGACATCAAATTGACATCTCTCTTACCTGCGTCCACTCATTGGTTTGAGGGTCATAAGCGTGCACAAGATTGAGATAGGTTTGGCCATCATAACCTCCAACGCAAAACAGACGGTCACCCAGTAGACTCACCCCTGCACTATCACAGCCTAAACTTAGACATGCAACCTGTGTCCATGTATCAGTAGCAGGATCATATCTGGAAACAACAGCAATGTCAATAAAGGATAGAATTTCCATCTCTGAAGCAACTGTATATTTTCTAAAACTACTGTGATGCATTTAATAATGAAATAATTTTTACCATTTTACTTTCAAAAATTCCATTTGAAGAGTGCATTAAGCTAAAAGGAATACAAATAAAGAATAACAGCATTATCCCTGAACATCATTTTACAAAAATGAAAACTAAGGAACTGGTTCATTTTTCCAACCCCATTTAGCCATTTAGCCTACAATAGCTGGTTTGACTGCCCTTTAGCCAGGGTTGTAAAACATGCTGTTGTTGACTGGCATATTCTTACATGACCTGCAGTCCAACCATTGCTCCAGCTATACCTTGTGATATATATGATTCAACCCTATGCTGCAAGGAAAAGGATACTCTGGGTCACAGCCAGATTTTCCCATGACATCATGCTCACAGCACCCACCCCACATGCCAAATTTTTTCATGACATGAGGGTCATGTCATCTGGATCATTGGGGTTAAGTCCTTAATGACGGGTGAAAAAAAAACAAAAAAACTCTAAGCTCTGGAGATCAATGGCAATGCTTTGGCGCATTGCCGCGGCGTACAGCCGCACGCCACATATCAAGTGGTTTGTTATTACGCCTCAGGGTGTGACCCGTCGGGAAGGGGTTAACTGACATTTTGTCTATTATGAATATCACTCAAAACATATTCTTATCTTTTTGATGAATCAAATGGCCATTTTTTCTTTTACATGTAGCATTCTGTAAATTGTTTTACGAAGCATATAAAAATGTCTTTTTGTCTTCTACATTAGTTGTCTTCTACATCAGTAATTGGTTCCTGCCTTAAACAGAAAAATTCCACACACATATCTGACCCTCACCCTGTGCACTTACCTTTCAACACAGTCAAATCTGGAAGCACATGGGTTTGAAGCAGGAGCATCATGCCCTCCCACAGCATAGAGGAATCCATTCACTACTCCCACCCCCACACCACCTCTTCTCCTGGCCATGGGAGCACATGGAGTCCACTTGTTTGTGTGGGGATCATAGCATTCTACTGTCCTTAAACAAGATGATCCATCTCTTCCACCTACAGCATACAGTCTAAAATGAAAGGCAGGATATGAACACAGGTTACAGTCTATTCTAGATATTTCTCTTATCCATCAACATACATATGAAAAAAGGATTAATGGTTTACCAAAAATGCTCTGTATACACTTATACACTTATTGATGGTTATTTCATCCCTTTATGTCAAGAACATGAAATCCAGCTTAAGTTCAGACTTCCAGTAAACAAACTTTTTAAAATAATGAAAGCCTAATATCACAATAATGGGATAATTTCTTCTTTACCTTCCATTCAACACAGCCACTCCAACAGTGGATCTGGCAGTTGACATGGGCGCAACATAACTCCACTGCCTTGCTTGGGGATCCCAACGTTCAACAGTGTTCAGGTAACTCCATCCATCATGCCCTCCAACAGCATATAAAGGTCCCTCAAGAACACCCACTCCTAAAATACAAATAAAAAATTATAACTGTTATCATCATTTATGCTTTCAGCAGTCAAAATAAAAATATCCTTGTATATGAAAACAGAATATGAGCTTATTATCATAACAGTCTCATATTGACATATTATTCTGTATTTTTTGCAAAGCTTTAAAGAAAATTTTAGCCTCTTTTAAGACAGTTAATATGAAATAATAACAATATATAAATCAAATAACAACTGACATCTCTAACTTCCATCTCAGCATTACCTAAGCCATGCCTATGAGTGGACATGGGAGGCAGCTGTGTCCAGACATTTGTTGTTGGTTCGTAGCATTCAACAGTATTCAGGGTTTTGAAGCCATCTCTCCCTCCAACTACATGCAACTTCCCATCCAGAACAGCCACTCCGAACTGCAGCCTCCTGCCCGTCATAGTTCCCACTGTGTTCCACGTGTTTGTTCGGAGATTGTACTTCTCAATGCCTGTAGAACCTATTCCAAGGATGTAAAAGTTGTTGTGTAAATATTTTGCTTTCTTTCTGATTTCAAAGTTGAGAGATAAGATATAGATACACAGATACAGTTATAGACAAAGGTCTGACCCACCACCAAGCAAGGTACATTACAGCCAACTGTTCATCTACCTTTATATCAGTTATTCAATAATAGATTTTTACTAAAACCTACTGGATTCTGTACAAACAATGGCAAAAATCATCTGCATACATTTCTTGACTGAAATGGAGTTTTATTCTTTTCTCTGAATATCAAACTTAAAGAGATTCTATAATTTTAAATTCATTCCAGTTTACATTATCAAGCACAGCAACAACCATGTTTAACATTTGGCATCAATAAAAAAAGTAGGACCTTTAAAATGGTTAGTAAAGAATACAGTATAGAGGTAAAATATCCAACATTTTAAATTTACTTCAAATATAATAAAACTTATATCATTAATCACCATAATGGCACATGACATCTCATTTCAATAGTGATCCAAGAATAAAGATATAAAAATCACTTTTGAAAGGCTCACCACACTCCACCTCTCCCATGTGAGTATGAATTTACTGGTTATATTCACAAGGTATTATACAAACCTATGCATCATTATTCTCAAAAATAAATTCATACAAATAGTTGCCAGGTAGTAAAGCAGTGAATGTAAACACTTTACTAGAAGCCATGTATCTAATATATTTAAATTACTCCCTGCTTCTATGAATATATACCACAAATGGAGTACACTATCCAGTGGTGAGAAAGGTATTTTACAAGTATATTCATGAAAGGTAACTACAGAAAAAGAGATCATAAAGCAGGTAAGACATCTCAAAGAAATGAAAGGAAAGCCAAAGGAACTTCCTGAGAGATTGTACATCTAAGAAAGCATTAAAATCGAGACAATACCTGCATCCTTTACGACCTGCATCTTAACCAACGGTACATAAACAGTGGCAGTTTGTATTAAAAAGAGCCAACCAGGCAAAAAAAAAAGGAAAAAAAAAAAGGAATAAACTAAAAATTAACTTAACCTTACTTCCTCTCCACCCACCCTTATTGGAGTCCATGCCCCCAATAACATAAAGGTCCCCAACGGTGGATTTCCGTGGTTTGGTGCGGGGCGACTGGAGCGTGGATCTTCTTTCGGGCAACAGGTGGTACTTGAGGGCTTCTACAATCAGGTCTTGGCATTCACGGTCTTCTTTAAAAAGCAAATTGGTCTCTATGTGGTCTGCCAGGAACTGAGGAGACACATATTGTTTGTTATATTATCATTTGAAATTTTCTTAATCGGGATTTTAAGGGCACAACTAAATTTAGGTACCATGCAGATAAGTTTA
>NC_061823.1:7537899-7542899 GCF_019202785.1 Penaeus chinensis | reverse complement strand
CTTGTCAGCACCAGACCTCTCTTTCTTCCAAGTCTTCCTTTCCCCTCACTTTACACACACACACACACACCTATCCCCTCGCAGTCGCCCAGTCCAGCTATCCCCTCACGCTATCCTCCCCTCGCTGCCTCCCTCTCGCCCCTCTATCCTTCCGTATCCTTTCGCTAGCCCTGTCTATCCTACCCGTCTCATCTCGCAATATTGACGTTGTACGGAAAGAAGGCCGGAGCTTGGGAAGGTATTGAGAGTGGGGGGGGGGGGAGGGGAGGGAAGGTGTGGGGAGGGGATCAACCTTTGTTTACATGTGTTTAGGTTGTTCCCTCCCCTCCTCTCCTCTCCCTTCTACTTCCTCTTTCCTGGCCCCCCCCCCTCTCTTTTCCTCTCCCCTCTCCTTTTACTCTCTTCTCCTCTAACTCTCCTTCTCTCTCCTCTTTCTAATCCTCTTCCTTCCTCAGCCTTACTCTTTACAACGAAGTTACTAAAAGAGTTTCTCATTACAGGTGAACTCTAAGGCATCACTTCCGTTTTTCGTTATAATACCTCCCCTCCCCCTTTCCTCTCTCTTTTCCTTCCCTTCTCCTTTCTTCACCTCCTCCTCCTCCTTCTTCTTCTTCTTCTTCTTCTTCTTCTTCTTCTTCTTCTTCTTCTTCTTCTTCTTCTTCTTCTTCTTCTTCTTCTTCTTCTTCTCCTCCTCCTCCTCCTCTTCCTCCAACTCCTCCTCCACCTCCTCTCAGTCTTCTTCTTTCTTCCCCATCTTTGTTTATTTCCCCCTTCTCGCCTCCCCCCTCCCGTCCGCCGCTCCCCCCCCCCCCCCGGCCCTGCACGTGGTCGTGGCTTGCCTGGATTCTCCCCACACAGGTAACCCTCCGCAGCCTGGGAGGATATAATTAGCTGCTGAGGAACACACAACAGAAGAGGAGGAGGAGCAGGAGGAGGAGGAGGAGGAGGAGGAGGAGGAGGAGGAGGAGGAGGAGGAGGAGGAGGAGGAGGAGGAGGAGGAGGAGGAGGAGGAGGAGGAGGAGGAGGAGATGAGCAGGAGGAGGAGGAGGAGGAGGAGGAGGAGGAGGAGGAGGAGGAGGAGGAGGAGGAGGAGGAGGAGGAGGAGGAGGAGGAGGAGGACGAGGAGGAGCAGGCTGGGTAGAGGAGTAGGATGAGAAGAAGTAGGATGAGCAGAGGAAGAGGAAGAGGAAGAAGAGTAGTAGTAGTAGGAGGAGGAGGTTGAGCAGAGGAGGTAGAGAACGCAAAGAGGGCGAGAAAGAGACCGTGAAGAAGGATGAGGTGAAGTAGGATGGAGTGGGGAGGGAGAAAATGAGGGGAGAAGAGGAGAGAACGAGAAGGCGAAGAAGGGAGAGACCGGTGTTCTCCAGGTGGGCTTCGAACACAAAAGGTTGCACTTCCTCGACACTTCCCTGGCCGTTGTCTCTTCCCGATTCCCTTCCACATCTCCCCTGGGCTGCCCTCCCCCCCTCTCCCTCCCCCTGGATTCGGACTCGCTCCAAGGAGACGTCCGCGGCGCCCGGGAGTGGGAGGAGGCGCCACACGAGATAACACGGGCACGGCACTACGCACTGGCTTGCGAGGAGGCGCACGGCAGCGGGACACAGCACGGACTAAGCACGGCGAGGTTATGGCGGCAGGCTCGGGTGCTGGCAACATGCTCCCCCCCTGGAATGAACTCCAGTCCCGGCTCGCGATTCCCACTCCGGCAAAAAACGGCGCGCTATATGGCAACACCACACGGAGAAATTCATTCTCTCTCGATCTTCGCGAAAGCCTCCGCAACTACCGCTCCGAGGGCCAGCGATCGAGAGCACGGGTGGGCCATCGCCTCACCTGTGACGGGCGTGGGTACCTGCAGCAATTTCCGGGGGAAAGAATGGTCACCGAATCGATAAATAAAGGGGGAGATAATCCCGAACTGGAACCTCGTGTTGGACTATGGGGGTCGGTGGCGTGGTTGCCGAACGCGGCCAGATTCCAATTCCAGCCGCTCGTACCGTGTCTGTTTTAAAGCTCGTGCACTGGGTCTCCTGCCTCGACACAGACACGGACACACGCACATGCACGCACATAACAAAGAAGTCTGGACTGTGCGGTGGATTCTGGTGACAAAATGCCTACTGTTCGTGGGACAACAGAGGTTCGGTACTTTGTCTACGTGCAAGAGGGAGTTTGTGCCTTGGATATCTCCTGTCTGTCCGTCTGTCTGTCAGTGCCACTCCATTCGTCTCGCTGTCTGCTCCTATCTTTTGACTATTTTTTACACATTCTGTGCAGCATTTCATATGTATTTTGGGGAAAATAGGGACTACATACTCACGCGCAAGCGTATATGCTCCGGAGTACATATGTGTCTCTTTAAGAGAGAGAGAGAGAGAGAGAGAGAGAGAGAGAGAGAGAGAGAGAGAGAGAGAGAGAGAGAGAGAGAGAGAGAGAGAGAGAGAGAGAGAGAGAGAGAATTATGCGTATAAGCAGATAAATAATTATGATGAGGTGAACTAATACTGCGTGAATTAATCAGAAGCGAGCGAGTACATTATCAAGACAATGCGAGGGAAGCTAACGAGTAAATGTAACAGGAAGTCGATTAATTAGTGACTGAGTGAGCGCATGAGCTTCTTTGTTGGCACGGATGTTTCCAGGATAGTGGTAAGCGTCTCTATATGTTTATACAATGAATATTCTAGTTTAGGGCCACATTTACTGCCTTGTGTTAGTGTATGTTAGTATGTCTTCTTTGTGTGGATGTGTGGCCACAATTACTGCCTTGTGTTAGTGTATGTTAGTATGTCTTCTTTGTGTGGATGTGTGGCCACAATTACTGCCTTGTGTTAGTGTATGTTAGTATGTCTTCTTTGTGTGGATGTGTGGCCACAATTACTGCCTTGTGTTAGTGTATGTTAGTATGTCTTCTTTGTGTGGATGTGTGGCCACAATTACAGCCTTGTGTTAGTGTATGTTAGTTTGCCTTCTTTGTGTAAACTGTATGCGTACTTGATTCTTTGTGTGAACTGTATGCGTACTTGATTCTTTGTGAATTCTGTGTATACTCCTTTGTGCTGTTTCTTCTGTGTTCTACGCATATCTGTATCCGGTGTTACTTTAGGTGTATCTGTACAGTCGTCCCTTGTTCCTTTGCGTGTATCTACGCGCTCCTTTGAGATCGTGTACGTGTTCTTTGTGTTCATATATAGAAGTTTCTTTGTCCATTTGTGTATGAAAGAGTACGTGAGAAAGTTCCTTTGTTAACATCTTGTATGAGAGGAGGCGGGTCCAAAGGTGTTCTCATACCAATTACCTGAAACTACGTTTATTAAATGTTTTATTAGTTTAAACTTTCAACTACAAGCTAAGCATCGATGTGTTCACGATAACGCACTTCAATCACGAGACTGTAGTGCGTTAATGTTAATATGATGATGTCTGTGTTATATATGAATGTTTAAATTAAAAATACATGTAACAGACACATTCCCAGGCAATTTGTCCGAACACCTTTAGACGAGTATGCCTTCATATACATATTTCTGTGTATATTTTTGTGTGTTCCTTTGTCTACACAGCTCAGGATACTTTTGCATAGGTGTACTTTAACTTGCATTACATATACGTTTCTTTGTCTGCACAAGTAAACCTGTTTCTTTGTGTATCTGTATGGTCGTTTGAGCGCGCACGTGGCTGTGTGATGGGGGGGGGGGGGATTCTCAAGCTGTTTAGTCTGTAGTCTTTGTTTTGCTCTTGTCAATGTCTAGGTTCGTAGGGTAATGGGCCATCGGTTCAAATAACTATTCTCATGTTTGCATTACTATCTGCGTGGAATTCTCTGTGGAAAATAAACGCGCAAATGAGGTGTTCCTTACATCACTGTTGATTTCTACGTGCAAACCTCCCAACGCAGACCTGCAGTTGAGCAAACTAAAGCGGGAGTATAGATCTGCTCACTTATGCATGTACTTGGGAGTACATCTATCTTTATATCTCGCGCGTGCATATTACTGTCGTTCGCATGTGTCGTGCGTGTGAAGTGTGCACGTGCAGGCCACAAACATCACTGCACTGTATCAATATCTAATACACCTACCACACCGCAGCAGTGCCTAAAATCGCGTGCACAGTGCGTCTGTGGTGTTAAGGATCCGTTTCACTCCCCCCTACCCCCTGCCCATTTCCCCTCCCCCTAAGCCCCAAAGGGTCAGGCCGCGACGGCGTGGCGAGGGGGGGGGGGGGGTGAGGAGGAAGTATTCGGCCTTGAGTGCCATATTAGTGCTGGATACCTTGGTCAACAGTTATCAGTCCCCCGTGCTGCGTCCACCACGTATGACCTTCCCGAGCCTGCGCTGGGTTTTGAGCTTCACCTTCTCTACCCCCCACCCCCCCATCCGCATCCACCCCTCCACCCCTCCACCCTCACCTCCGGCCCTACCAAACACGCAGCCTTCCACCCACATCTCCACCTCTATACCTCCACCCTCACCTCCCGCCCTTCGAAACACACCAGCCTTCCACGTTCAGCTCCACCTTCTCCACCTTCACCTCCACTTATACCCTCTCCACCTTCACCTCCACCTATTCCCTCTCCATCCTCACCTCCACCTATTCCCTCTCCACTTTCACCTTCTCCACCCTTCCTCCCATCCCTTCCAAACACACCCTTCCACATTTCGAAGCCTTCCACTTCACCTCCACCCTCTCCACCTCCACCGTCCCTTCCAAACACACCCTTCCACCTTCTCCACCTGCACTCTGACCTTTTCTCGGTGTATCCCCCATGACATGACAAAGAAGCGACGCTCGTACGAGAGGGAAAAAATCGTCTGGCTTTCCTATCGTTGTCGACCCCCCCCCCCCAATAAAAATTAATATATAAAAATAAATAATGGTGATGATGGTGATGATGATGACGTGATAATGATGCTAATAATGAAAATAAAAAGTAAGTTTCCTCCGTAACTTTATTTATCATTCTGCATCACCTGACAAAAAAAAGAAACACTGGAAGA
>NC_061823.1:7512899-7522899 GCF_019202785.1 Penaeus chinensis | reverse complement strand
AACAAAGACACGCTGCCGGAGAGGCCTTACCTGAGCCCTTTTATTTTTGTTTCTTAGCTTAGAGGGTATACTATGCTTGCGGGTTTATTGATTTTCCAGTTTTTCAGATACGTAATGGATTCATTGCCAACGAAAACAATATTTTTAGTGTCAGGGGGTATTATTGGATGTTTAAAATTAATCGTTTAAAAGCAAAGTGGCACCTGCCTGTGACGTTGCCAATGGGGAGGGAGCAAATGTCTAAAGTCTCTTCACCTCTTTGTGTACTTCCAGAAACAACATTTCCAGAAAAAAGGACATTACGTACAGATAGAAAAGTGTTCACATTACAATCATTGGATTGAACTAAACGTTATGTTGACGTGAGATATTATGAAGCATGGTAAATAAACGTTAATTGTATCACTATAAAGTTTCCATTACTTTTAAGTCAATGACTTTATAAAACTCAGTGAATTGAAATAAAAAATTAAACAGCATATGCATATACTAAAAGGCTTATGCCACTCGCTTCGCATAACTTTATACAAGGCCCGGACTTTTTGAAAGTTTATAGGCGTCAGATTTTTTCTACGTGCCTCGAAAAATCTATTTAATTTATTCCAGAACTTCTCATGTGAAGAAAACTGTTATGAAAAACTCACTAATAATAAGTTTCTCCTTTTGTAACATCATATGACTATTTTTATATCATCCCCGTATTTTCTAAGTTTATATATGATAACTTTTGAAATATATTCCATACATGCTATCCCAATACATTTCTGTTTGCCAAGATTGAACTTGCAACAGTTGCATTTTTAAAATTATTCAGCATTATATTTGTGTGTTATTTTGTTTATCACTGAATTCATGTTGTTGCTATGTAATTAGAAAAACAAAAACAAAAAAAAAACAATGATAACAATTATAATGACAATAATAATTAAGAACAGTAAACATATACATGGCAGTAGTAATAGTTTTATTATTATTATTAGCTGTACTAGTAGTAGTGGTCGTAGTAGAAGTAGTAGAAAACAAGTGTAAGGCATGAGAGATATATTCCCGTCTGCCTTATTATTCATCCAATATACATAAATGTTATACAAATTCAGTGTAGCCTTATAAGTTCCAGGGGTCAGTTCAAAGTTAGGGAGATATATTCTACAGTTGCAAGAACTGTGTCACTCCGGTAGTATGCTCTTGTTTTATTTACCAAGTTTTATTTTTTATAATTTTCAATCAATAAATCTAAAAAAAAAAAAAAAAAAAATACTCACTTGAATGAATTGTTAAGGTAGAGTATATGTGCTACCTGTTTAATTCTTCCTCATTGATAATATGATAATTATATATGAAATACTGTCTGTAGTTATGGCCCTACTAATGCTATCGCAACAAATACAGTTTTGCAAGATATATTTCACCAGTGCTAATTCTTGAAAAAAATTTAGCCATAAAACAAAAAATTCCATAGAACAGGCTAATACTGCAAAATGGTAGTATAACTGTGGAGAAGGGGGTTTTACTTGAGTTTGATAACTATGGTTGCCTGAGTGTGAATTTTTTTTCTTTAATGTAGAATTGTTGTCTTTGTCTAATGCATCATAAGGGCATTTCAGCTAGAAAAAAATGCAAAAGAGTTATCAATATACCTATTCATGTGTGCACAGGCCTGCACTAACAGATAAATGCACGCAATATGCGCGCAAACAAACAAACAAACAAACAAACACACACACACACACACACACACACACACACACACACACACACACACACACACACACACACACACACACACACACACACACACACACACACACACACACACACACACACGCACACACACGCACACACACACACACACTGCTGCCAGGAACATGTAACATCCACTGTTTTTTTTTGTGAATTGCTTTTAAACACAGATGGCTCTACAAGTGCTCAGTCACATGTACATGACTTCACTTGATTTCCCCTTTCCTTCATGATTTTGGAAAAAAAAGTTCTTATGCTAATAATATTGATAGTCATTAACAATACAAATAGCAATAAATTTGTTTAAATATTTCTAAAAATCAATTGGTGAATAAGCATATGTGGAGCCACCCATGTGCAAACATCATTAATAAACTAAAATTATAGTGGACACAGCATGTATGTACACACCATCCCCAGTGACAAGGGGTTGATAAATTTCCTTCTATGTAAAAAATAAATGCCTTCTTGCAATGTAGTATTCACTTTGTCCATTAATTTCTCTGGAGTACCATTTAATCAAGTTTTAGAATCAATATAAGAATAAAAATTTACACTGACAACCAAGTTCTTATCCTGTCGTTTACATATGTCCCAGCACATTGCAACATGTTCTTCTGCTGGACATCCAATTATTTAGATTTTCTTTGCTCATTTGATAATGGACTCCTTTGTTACTATCACTTTATTTTGAACAGAATATTTCCCATAGCATTACGGAACAAACAATACTGACTACTTAAATTGTGCATCAAAGTATTTGCATTGTAAATCTTAGTATTCTTCTTGTATAGCCATGTCATTTCATATGTAGTATGAGACATTATGGTGTACTATTGATTTTCATTGCTTTTTAGTAAGTTTTATTATTTCAGTCACAATTTCCTAATTTTCAATTTCTTATCTCTATAACTGCAGTTGTGTCATCATGTACTGAATGTGTGTTTTATATTATAATATTTCTACATGGTTACTGACATTAAATGAAATGCAGACCTCTGTATTGTTTTCTACATTGCTCATACACAACTGCTTGAATAACTGCAAAATTTGAGGTATTCTTGGTATTTGCAAAAAGACAAAAAAATAGAAATGTTAGTGATATAATAAATTCAGTGTATATAGATGACTAAAATTTCACTTACTGGATGTATGTTTGTGATTAACACATTTTTTTTTTTTTACATATTATGAATAAAAAAATGCAGCTGTTAGTAGTTCATTCATTTACACAATCAGAATTAATGGATTTATGCATAATGTGTTAAATGTGGTATACATGATGCAAAATTACACTGACACTGAGAAAGAATGTATACATGACCTGTCCACTGTCATTTTAGTTAATTAATTTTGATTACACATACATGGCTCAACATGTACTTTGTCACAAAGGAATCAGCTGTTAAGCTTGCCTGATCTCATCTGTTTACCCTGTTTCTTGATTTTTAAAAAAAGAAACTGACTTTTATTACTAGTAATTAATAATATAAAACTGATGATGATAATTATATTATAAATTTAAATAAAACTTTTTTTCTCAAGAAATTGAAGGAAGGAGATAAATAGGTGACATCTGCTAAGCCAAGTAACTCTTTTTTGCAACTAAGTACCTGTGAAGCCTTCTACATGTATGGTGGGTTTTCTAGACACCTGGGGGCCCAGGAGGCTAGGTTCCTTGACAAGTCACTTATATATTTTAGCTGTATATATATGGGCATTATTTGATAGCCTTGATTGGCCGCCTGGGAGTTGTTGAAAAATCTGCTTCACCAAGCAACACCAATATATGCTTCAACAAAACTGACAAAACAAAATTACCAGTGGACAGTGCACATACCTGATGTAAGTGGGTAAATGTATTAGAGACATGGCAAAATAATGTGGTCTATAGAAGGTTTAAGTTTGTGAGTATCCCTACATATATATGTTGCTTTCATGGTTCATGATACATCTCACTGTAATCCCAAAATAGTGTTGAGCTGAATTCTGAATGCAGTTTCATAGATTTTTGCTTGAATTCAATTGTATTCTTATATTACAAATTATAAATACAAAACTAATTTGGAGGAAAATTGTATAGGGAAATCAAATAATAATAATAAAAATAATTATGATAATAATATTATTATTATCAATGATAATAATACCAATAATAATAATAATAATAATAATAATAATAATAATAATAATAATATTATCATTATTAATGATAATAATAATAACTAATAATAGCAATAGTAATAATAATAATAATAATAATAATAATAAAAAAAAAAAAAAATAATAATAATAATAATAACAACAACAACAATTAATGATACTGATACTAATAATGATAATGTTAATAATGATAATGATATTGATGGTGAAAATGATAATGATAATAATGATGATGATGATGATATTAATACTAACCATAACAACGATAAAATTTCTGAAGAGTAGTATCACTTAATTCATCAATATAATTATTTATGCTGGCTATATGGTTCATAGTACTTCTAACCAACTGTCCCTGTTTGGTGGGAAATTTATATATATATATATATATATATATATATATATATATATATATATATATATATATATAGGCAGAGTTGAGACTTAATCACCACTGTCATATCAGATCTGCAGTTTGAAGTTCTAACCAGCTAACTTGATAAATTATGTCTATTAACTACTTCTTACTGTGGAAAGAAATTTTACTTATGTTAATAATGTAGGTATCATTCCCCTTATTATTTTTGTTAGTTTTGTGTGTTGCCCCCACCTGATGAGCTTGGAAGAAATTAAGTAATTTCAAACCATTTGTAGATTAAATATAAATACTTTTGGCTAATCTTTATACAAGAGAATCTACATTTATGTGTTACTCACTGAATCACAATTCCGTTTCATTTGAACATCGAAGGAAAAATCACAACTATAATTTAACAGATTTAACATTTTATTGAGGGCTAATGCATCATACTGACTCTTCTATGGATGAAATCTAAGTAAAAACAACTTGATACAAATGGTTTAAACTGTATAAAAATAACAATCATGGTGAATGAAACAAAAATAAAAAAATGGTCTTTATAAGTGACTGTCTATTTGCATGTTCTAATTCTGTATGCAAAACAATTAAAGAAATATAATAATTTCAGTGACACTCCCCAACTAAATAACCTCTAAAACAACTGAAGTAAATCTCCATCTTTGTTAAATGTTTTATTTACAAATGCATTATCAAAACAACTTTTCCAAATAAATAGCAGGGCAAATTTTAGCAAATAAGAGACACACACAAGCACGACAAATTTGAAGAGACATCTTCCACAAAGAAAGGATGTATCAAAAAAGAAGAAAAAAAAAAAAAGAAAAAAAAATCATGAGCCAGTATCCATGACTAAAACAAATTCATGATGGGAAACCACGAGAGTGAGAGAGAAAAAAAAGATATGATAATGAAATGATATTTATTTAAAGTTTCTAATCAGATATGTCATCATCCGCTCCTGGAACATAATCCTCGTCATCTTCATCCTCGAGGTCTAAGTCATCCAGGTCTTGGAATAAACTCTCATCGACAGTCACCTCACCTTCTCCTGGTGGGGGAAAAAAAAAAGTTCAGTGAAAAGAAACAATACTGAAGAAAGTGAGGAAAAAAGGATAATTTGCCAAGCATAAAATAACTTGCAGTTTAGAAATAAATGCATGAGCTCTGGAAATATACACATAAAATCCTAACAATATTAACTATGACAACCACAGTAGGAAGAGAAAATAACACTTAGTATTCAAAGATCACAATATTCCACGTGATAAATAAAAAAGGGGTAAAATCTGTCTGGTATATCCAAATCAATCTAAAAGCTCTATCAATGCCAGCAGATTTTCTGCCACCCACCTCTCCTGTAAACAAGGTACCATACAAGGAGTTTTGTCCATTCCATAAGTACTGCCTTATTATTTCTTATAAACAACTCACTAGGAAGCCTCATCCACAAAATAGTAGCAGGAAAGGCCATTTTTCAAGGTAGCCTACACTGTTTACAAGTTGGGTCACAGAAATCACACAAGAATCCTAATACATATTACATTATTTTACAAAAATATAATAAATAGTCAAAGAAGACAACAATATTTTAAGGATAAACTTTCTTTGCCTCATGTAATATTCACATGAACATATTCTTTTCCACTTATCAATAAAAACAGTCTAGTAGCTCAGATCTTGTACAGAACAATATCTAGACAGAAATTAAGTAAAATGAAGATGTCTTTGTCTGGGAGGAGTTGCAGAAAGCCTCAAATTCATGCAAAAGTGCAAAAATTGACAGAAAAAGTACTAGTGCGACTGGGCCTGAATGGATGGCAGAAACTGGAACTACTGCCAGTACTTTGAGATTTTAAACCTATCATACACTTATAAACTGGCCCTAAAACTACCTTTAATAGTACTGATCAGAAAACCATGAGCAATGTTTAAAATGTTCTACTGATAATTTCTTTCTCTTTGATCTCCTTTTCTGACAGGTACAAGAAGAGGAATTATAAGTGGAAGACAAATTTCAAGCTTGAAAATACCAGTAGTACCACCTAGCTCAGTGGAAGGTGTATGAAGGTCAAAATAGGCCAATAGGTCTATAACTCAAAATGGCTTTACAGTAAGTACAGGCATTTCTAAAAGGGGCAAGTTCAATTAAGAACTGTTTTAACCCAATGCCTCCAGGTGGTTTCCTGGTGCAAAAACCCTCTCTTAAAGGCTGTATTCATTGTGGCCCATGCACTGCTGCTGGGGGATCGTGTTGGCACCATAGTGTTTGCAGCATGACTGTACATAACCTAGAAAATGGGATTGGCGTGCCATGGCATGTATACACATGCCACCCGGAACATAGTCCAGGCATGCCATGGAATGTACGTACATGCCACCCGGTAGCAAAGGGTTAAATATGAGCACAAGGGAAACTAATGGCTTCTAATCTGGATAGAATAACTATAAGGCACCAGCCCCAATCATTGGTTTGGCTTAAAGAGCAATACTTTAGCACTAACACCATACATGTGATAGAAGACACTATAAACAGAAGATAAAAAAAAAATTAAAAAAAAATAAAAAATATGTTTCATTTGCAAGGCACTGACCTTCACCAAGGAAGCTAAGATCCGACTCGTTCAAAGTGACATCCTTCATGAAGAGCTCTTTACCAGTTGGCTTCTTGTTCTTCTCATCATCCCTGTCTTTCTCACATCGGAGTGCTTGCATCTCCGTATCAAACTTCGCTTTCCAAGCAAGAAACGTTTCAACAGTCACTCTGGTACCTTCAAACTTTTTCTGTGAGGATAAAAGTATATAACTCACCATGGTCATAAATATTAATGTATTTAATAATAATATTGTCCTTGAAGGGTACAATAGTCCTTAATATGATTTTTTCTAATGGGAATTATCAACTCTATCAATACTTTCTGTTTTGCTAAATGATGTCTTACATTTCACTATGAATAAAGGCATAGTACTGAACCTCAAGAAATAAAATAAACAAATCAATAAACAAACAAATAAAAAAATAATAATCTCTACAACCAAAGAAACAGTCTTATGCAGAATTATTTTATATTAACAGTTCATAAAATATTCATCCAAAATTTACATAGCTACATCCCGTAAAAATACATCTAAATGCATTCACAATTAGCAAACCATCAAATATCCAACTACACTTAACATATCTTCAGTGGAAAATATGACCAAATAAAGATTCTGCTACACTGCTACACTGGTTCTCAAGATTGGTATGACCCACTCACCCGATCTATCTCTTCCTGCTCTTTCTTCTTGCGGTCCAATTCTTCTTTGGTGCTGAGAGCAATGCCTTCCATGTGTGTGGTGAGCCACTCCAATGAGTATGAGACAAGTGTGAACACCATGACCATCCCCAGGTTCTCCTCACACTGTAAATATCATTTTTGATTTTGAAAAAGTAGGAATAATAGAGACAATGCTCTTTTCTGTAATACTAATATATTGGGAAAGCTTACAACAATCATCTTGGCCCCACGACCCAAGATATTCTGTTCAAGGCATACACAAGAAATACATTGACAAAGTACCTGCTCATTAAGTTTCGTTCTTAAATCATCCAACTCCTCCTCTTCTATGTTTTCAACAGCTGTGACTTCCATGACAGGGGGTTCATCTGGATACGTTGGAGTGTATTCAAAATTGAGGATAATAGTTGCTGGTAACGTCTGAATCTCATCATATGGATCAGAGCCTTCAGATTTGACGGTAATTCTGAACTTGTGCCTTGGTTCTATATCGATTACTGTAAAATAAAGAGGGAAGTTATCAGTGACTCTAATTCCATCTATATTTTTAAGCTTAATATTTTGATGTTACTGGTACCTTTTACACAGGAATCTTTATATCTTCATACCTGAAAAAAGTTGAAAAAGTACAAATGGTTATCCATAAGAAAAAGATTTATTCTGTACAGTACATACACAAAATTCCTTCAACAATGATGGGAGTTGATGGGGGGATCTGCCTCCCAACATCCACTAGCAAACATTGTCTTCACCTCTGTATGCACTGCAAGATAGAGCTGAAACACTAAAAGAGTGTCAACACAATACTGATGACTAGTCTCCCACCAAAAACTTAGTCCTAAGGGTTGACACTGAGGTACAAATTACAAAGAGGATATAACTTGAAGTACAACACCTAAATGTCAGACATAATATGTATTTTGTCAAGGTTGAGCTCCAACTATCTCCTTAATTGACTGGCATCTGCATCACTTCCAGTGGATTTAAGTACTCAAGGAATTTTGGTGCACATATATCATGATATATGAAACGGATATATTGATTAGCTGGGTGAAATGTAACATGATACATGGTTGGTTGATATATATAATATCAAATACCTTCTTTATCTACTATTTGCCATTGAAATACTATAGATAAACAGTGCAATAGAAATAATAGACCTCTCAATTCCTTAGGCTATATTGCTGGCCTAGTGACAAGTAACATGCACAAATAATAATTGATCCAATAGTTTTACAGCCTGTCTTTGCTCCAGTGAAGGCCAGCAAACCTCTATCAATTGGATCTATCTGAGTTAAAGCTCTACCAAATGGTGAAAGTTTGCTGGCCTTTGCCTGAGGATTGATGGCACAAGGTCAATGTGATTATTTAACAATATGCCATTATCACATTGGAATTAAAACTGTAAATAATGCATTTCCTCACTGATAACATTAAGTTGCAACAGGATCTGAAGAGAACCAACCAATATAATAATATACAAGAATAAAATTAAGAAAGTTACTAAAGCTGACTGGCAAAAGCCACTTCCAAATTTGAATTTTCTATTCATATTACAGTCACCTCATGCAAAAAAAATGTTGCATGCTGCAACTACCCCAGACTATAGCATAGGCTATTAATGATGACAGCTAAGTGGATTCAAAAACAGTGTCAAATAAAGTCTAGATTGAGAAATTGTCCGATTTCACAAAAATAAATCTATTATAGTTTGTTCACTTACGTCTGAGAACTGGGTAAAAACAAAAATAGGCTCTGATTGGTCAATGCTAGCTCAAAGAATTGTGTGTGGAGTGGATTTTGAGGACGTCAATAGCAACTAGAATATCAATAATAAAGATGATGATATTGCTAATAATGATGACAAGGATTAGCAATTGTGGCAATAATATGATTAATGATTATTATGACAATGATAATAATGATGAGGATAATAATAATAAAAATAAACAATAATAACAATGATAACAGTAATATAAACATCATTATCACCATCATCCTTTTTTTCATATTATCATTATCTTTATTTTGCATTATTATTGTCGTTGACAAACATTTACTTTGCAATATGTAAAACATAGTTGGACATAAATAAATGTATAAGTAAGGAAAAACACCAATTAAGTATGGAGTAAAAACAACTGTCAGTTAACAATTATTTACAGTATGAATGTGTACAATTGGCAATATTGTATGTCTGTGATTACTTCAAATGCTGCTCATCACTCAATAAAACTTTATAATCAACTCTGATTCTCTTTAAAAGCTTGGTATTTGTTACCAAGAGCGACGCACCCTCCTGAGACGGAGTCCAAAATCCAGGCTATCAGGTGAACCCAAAATCCAAACCTAACCTTTCCTACCTTCTATTTATTCCCTAGATAGGGGGAGCAAGCCCCCTGTGCCCCCCCTTTATTAGCACTTCATGCTAATG
>NC_061823.1:7490399-7492899 GCF_019202785.1 Penaeus chinensis | reverse complement strand
TCAGCACCAAAATGTAATCAACTGATCCGTAGACAACCCAGTCGTATATTTTCATTTAGACACTTTCATATACCTTCTTCATGGACCACAGATCACTAAAATCTAATCACGTACTCTCAGAAACGTAGCAGTTATTACGTCACACTTTGTCAGCATTTGTTCATATAAAAATGACTAATCAGTTCCCCAACAAAGAAACAATCAGAAAATGGTCTTTGTCAATAGGTTATACCCTCATTTGTCTACTTAAGAAATCTACTTGGTCTATTTCCAAAGTCAGCTAATACGACGATGAAAGTTGGATATGTCTTGCGTAATAGCCACCATCTTGGTATAAATTGTGTATAGATTGTGTCCTCAAAGATACTTCTGGAATATTTGCATATACAAATATTCTACTTACAAGCAAAGGCAAACACCGAACTGAATGTCTAATCTTATCCTCTCCAGTAGATGGAATGGTCAAAACAGCAACAAAATATGTAAACAATAATCAGGTAATCAGCATTCTCCTCTTTATTGGGCATTTTTTTTTTTACTCTTCCCGTTTCAGTTAGTAGATACTTAAAAGAATTATGGATCAAGGTAAAAAAAAAGAAACAATACGAATATTCATGAGGAAGATATATAGTATTTTATGTGAAGTCTTTGTTATGAAATATTTTAACATATTCTGTATATAATAGTTTTAGTAAAAATATATATTCAGTGATTATTTTTTCCTAATATTTGGAAAAGGAGGTAACTAAAACTACCCCAAAACAAAACAGCCAATGCTGTGATGTGACTCCTTCCACTAAAACATTATTGACTCACGAAACAAAATAGCCTGTTAATAGTGAGATTATCTATAGGACACAAAGGAAAGAACTGTTCATCAACAGAAGAATTCGATGTAAAGTCCAACCAGCAGAATCCTACTTTCATGTCATCGGTGATATGAAAGATGTATTGCCAAATTACCAGTTCTTCTTGGTGTATCCTACTATAGTATACAGAGATCACTGTTCATGCGCATGAAACGGGCTTGCTATCATGCTAAGAATGGTATAGAAATGGCGCTGAGCCGCAGGTGAAGTGAATATCAACGTGTTCCCATAAAACTCAAGATTTTAGTTCATCAGAGCAGGAGGGTCTGTTGAACTATCAGTTTTCCTAGAAATCAGATGTGCAACTAGATTTCTCTTCGTTCACTGAACAAGTAATGCTCATTAGCTGTCTCAAGTTACAAGAGCTCTCTTTATACACAACTATCTCCTTTATGTTGAGCCTACGCATGCTCGAGCACTGACGCAGATGATCAAATTAATTGAAGTATTTCTGTATTGACAGTTTTTATTTCATGCACATACAGTTTGCGCTGACCTTTCAAGTGCTTCCTGACTTCATGATAATATTGACAATATTGGAATCCCAGGTGCCTCAAAGAAATGGGTAAATATGCCATATATGCAGTGGCAGGTGAATTAGAGGTAGATGATTGTACTTAACCTGTAAAGGTAACGAAAAAATCATACAGCATTCCCAATTGTTTCTTTTAGCTGAGCATACACTCTATGCTTTGGTAGCACAGTGTTATGCTTTTCATGGCTCTGTAGCGCCTACATTTGTTGTCAGCACTCATCCCAGCTGATACTCCACGCATCACACACCACTATGCTGCCCCTGCATTCGAGAATTATGGTTGTTGCCTTACTGAGACTGTAACCATAATTTTATATTATTCTGTAATATTGTGGAACGGAATCAGTGAATGAATAAGGCAGAAACTTTCTGTATGAAGTTATATATATATATATATATATATATATATATATATATATATATATATATATATATGCGGCGGTCGTAATAATATCTGCGTTCTGACTGCTGTCTCGAGCCCGAGAAAACGACATATCGCCTTGAGAAGTCAGACGCAGGTGTCGTGGGGGAAGTCACCGCCGTGGCACAAGTGTCGGCGCGCCGAACCGCGGTTGATTAGGAAGGGCATTCAATCGGCCAAGGGTGAAACTGCCATATAACCTCTCAATAGTGAACTGAGAGAGGCCTTATGTCCTGCAGTGGAATGGATGGCTGTAAAAAAAAAAAAAAAAAAAAAAAAAAAATATATATATATATATATATATATATATATATATTGTCTATGCTATCATATTATGAATACTCCTGGGAGTCCATAGACTCAAATCGTTATCCACGTACCCACCTTTTCCATGTATCTAGCTATTCTATGTACCTGTACCACGTCTTTAGAATTGATAATAAAAAATAATTGAAATCCGAACGGCTCACTTGCCATATAGAAAAAAATATCAACATATCGAAACCGAATCGTGTCTGGAGGGAGAATAGACGGAAGGAGTTCACATTCAACCATCTCCATGTATAAATTCGCAAGAACTGACCTTAGGCTCTTGCCCATCCCGATACCATTAAAGTCCTTTTAAAATTCGCCCTCAACAGTAAAAACATTCTTCGCAACACACGAATGAGTTCA
>NC_061823.1:7469087-7471587 GCF_019202785.1 Penaeus chinensis | reverse complement strand
CCCACCCCCCCTAAACAAAAAAATGGCTCTCGTAACTAGCAGACATATACCTTTTGCTGAATCTATTAGAAAAAGGGATTGGAAAATTGTAATGGATATATTTGCATTTGCTAATGTATTCGTACGCCCAACGGAATTAACGCTTTCCAGTGATATTGAATTCCCGCCACGTGACCAAAAACACCCGAATGGACTAAAGGGGAGGAAGGCGATGCTTGGAATCAGAGAAACTAGTGGTTGAAATAAGGTTGGGCTGTGAAGTAGTAAGGCTAGGAAATGTTATAAACAAATATGAAAAGGTTTGACAGCGCTACAAACGCCGACAGGGAGACATCATACTGGGAAAAGCAGAGAGAAGTGTTGGATTCAGGAGCGTACGTACCGAATGTGATTTATATGTGTGTGTGTGTGTGTGTGTGTGTGTGTGTGTGTGTGTGTGTGTGTGTGTGTGTGTGTGTGTGTGTGTGTGTGTGTGCGTGAATTTTGCAATGAAAGCAAAACCGGATGTGGATCATTTCCATTTCATTAAACAAAAAAATAACTCAGGAAGGAAATCAAAGTGTTGATTATTCCCTATTATAATGAAAACAGCTCTCAGAAAGGAATCATAAATCAATATGTATTTTGAATTACAAGAGATGAAAGGGAAAATTAAGTGGTTACCCCTTAATTTCCCGATGCCTGAGGTTTTCTATGAAACAAGTAATGTTATTTTCAGTATATTTTTTTTTATAAATCACTTAATATAGTTTTTTTTCTAATAATGATAATAATGATAATGATGATGATTAACAACAAAACATCAACAATAATAACAATACTACTACTACTATTTCTGCTACTACTACTACTACTACTACTATGACAAATAATAATGATCATCACCATCATCATAATATGATGATAATAATAATAATGATGCTAGTAATAACAACAATAATGATAATGATAACAATAACAATAATAATAACAGTAACAGTACTAAGAATAGTGATCATGGAATAAATACAAAGTTTATCACTATCTTCCTGTTACACGCCATACTGATAAAGAATGAATATGTAGGTCGCAACCAGTTTAAAGCGAATTCACTTGATAATGCCTTTCCTGTTGCGCAGTTAGTCAAAAAAAAAAAAAAAAAAAAAAATGTAGCTGAAGCGAGCGATAAAATGGAAATATTCACTCCGAGTTTTATGATTGCCTTCAATTACCTTCCATGTGAAGATTGCTCAGGAATATCCGAGGCTGAAGAACAGAAAACATCACGGGGAACAAGATGTGTGTTAGTGAAGAACAAAAGCCGTTGTTTTGAGAACGTGAAATGTATTACTAAGTTTGAAGAAGACGAAGTGAATATTGAAAATGTTGAGATTTTGTGATTTTAGAAACACGTTCATTGTTGTGGTGTTTCCGGCGATATTATCGAACATTTCTCGTTATATTGTGAATTGTATCTACTGATTTGTATGCGACTCATTAGCCCGAGAAGTTTTAGTTTATGTTCGTTTCACTATTAGTTTTTGAAGCGAAAAAAAAGCCTTTTGTTTCGTCTTTATCCCAACCTATTACTCTCACCTGTTTCAGTACATATGTGTTTATGTATATATGAGCATCCACATATAGACACACATGCTGATCTCTCTCTCTCTCTCTCTCTCTCTCTCTCTCTCTCTCTCTCTCTCTCTCTCTCTCTCTCTCTCTCTCTCTCTCTCTCTTTCACACACACACACACACACACACACACACACACACACACACACACACACACATATGTATACTGAATACACTGCAGCGGCTATTATTATGATCTCATGATCGAATTAGCCAATAGTCACACAACAGATATTAAATATGTATCTTCATACATAAATGCATATCTACATATGTAAGTATGCACTTTTCTAAGAGAGAAAATATGAAAATAAATATTCAAAATGAAAACAAAGAAAAATGAAAAACAATTCGAGAGTTTCTACCTGTCTACCTGTCCGCCCTTCTACGTGACCTTGGATGACGGGATGTGCCAATGGTGAGTTGCCGGACCTGTATTGCCGCCTCATGGAAACTTAAACCCGCGTAGTTACCTTGGGAAGCTCAGTGTTCACTTTACTGTTGCCGTGAGTTGTAGTCTGCTTTCGTGAGTGCTTCATTGGCAGAGTAAATATTAGCGTTTCTTGTTATTGTTTTGTTCTCAGAAAGGTTTTGGTAAGCATGAGAGAGAAGTGTGAAGGTGTATCCTATTTGATGTCTATGATATTGATTGATATTTGATTGGTATTTTTAGTTTGTGATTTACATAAATGCTGAAATATACGATATTCATCCCGTGTATGAGAGGTACTCACACGCGCCTTAATAAGCAAGTGATTTACATTAAGTGAATAGCTAATTTATACAGCTGTACTGCGATAACGTATTACATATGTTGAATAATCAAATACTAAAGTATTTATTACTGAAGGTATTAGAAGCTTTTCAAACATTTACCTTTTAACTTTTT
>NC_061823.1:7444087-7449087 GCF_019202785.1 Penaeus chinensis | reverse complement strand
CTAGCGGGAAAATTTTGATCGTGTACTCTAAATCTAGCGATGTTTTAAATCCTCTTTAGCGAGAAAATGAGAAGCTTTTGCTCTTATGTCTACCGGTTTTTAAAGTTCAATCTAGCGGTTTTGTGGAAATATAAATAGCAACACTAAATCACAAGCGCCCTCGTATATCGAGTTGCTAATTTAATTTTGCAAAAGATTTCCAGTATATCTTTTCGATTATAATCTTGTTTGCGGAGATTTTTATAATTGGTTTGATTTCTTAAGCAAGTAGTGGTTCGCTTTTTGGATGATTTTTTAAAAATTGTTTAATTTTGTATCCTGTTCGTCTCAGTGTAATTGCCTTGTTATTGTATTTTTTTTTTTCCATTTGGTAGATGTTTTTTAAGAGCTGGTGTTATTAAAGAGAATTCTACAGTGACGCAATCAGTGAATTGATAATAGGTTATTATCGTCTTCACATATTCATATTTTTGCAAGGCTTATAGTCTCACTATCAATATTTTAACATCACTTAACAATAGCCTATCAAACAGTGTGTGTGTGTGTGTGTGTGTGTGTGTGAGTGTGTGTGTGTGTGTGTGTGTGTGTGTGTGTGTGTGTCTTTGTAATTACCTGTTCCAACACTTCTCCGTTTGTTTATCAGCAACAGATATATCAAAGCAAACAACTTCAAACGCGAATTAATGAGAAACACGATACCGGTTCGAACGAGAATAAATGATTCCACAATGCGAGATACATAATTGCCAGCGCTTTGATTTTACATCATCATAATCGCTAATTGTGTATCATGATTTATGGATTAATGTTTCACCTTTATAGATTATCCATTTACATCCACAGATTATAGAGACACATCCATAGGTCATTCATTCACGCCATAAGTGAACATCCACGAAACACTCATTCACATTCACAAATCATTCGTTCACATCCTCAAATAGCCCATTCACACCTGTCGTCCCTGCTGAGCTCCATTCATAAACCACTAAACCACTCACCACCGTATTTAACCCTTCGTCACCAGGATGGGAACTGTCTGAGCTCCTTGGCGAGGCCCCCGAAAATATCCTGCAGACCCTCACCACCACGAACGCCACCAGTAACTTCCACAAGTATTGCGTCACACCCCAGGTAAGCCGATGGGTTGCGCCCGCGGGGGTTTCTTTGTTGTATTTTGGCGGCAGTGGGCGTGGTATTTTTGTTAGAGGTGGCGGTGGTGTAGATTTTGTTGTAGTTTCCGTTCCCGTCGCTCTGATTGTAGATGTTGCCGTTCGTTTTTTTTCTTCTATTTTTACATAGCGATATCAACATACATGCGCGTACACACGCATGCGTGCACGCACGCACGCACACACGCACGCACGCACGCACGCACGCACGCACGCACGCACGCACGCACGCACACACACACACACACACACACACACACACACACACACACACACACACACACACACACACACACACACACACACACACACACACGCACACACGCACACTCTTTCCCGAGAAAACTAGATATACAATCATGAAAACGATATAACCTGCTTTAATGCAATCACGGCAATCGAGTTGCAATATCCAAAAAATAGATCGCAAACTGAAAGATTATGGAACAAGTTTGATTTCATTTTCATATTGCTCATGCAAAATCGGGATTGCTATCTCTCGTTCAAATTGTTTTAGGCTCTGATTAATACATTGACACGAATTACCATGACACATCTCTGATTATTTTCATATTTCTTATTCATGTTTATTCCTCTTACTCTGTTTGTTATATTGATTACGCCCATTTATCATTAGCACTATTTTGTTACTACTATTGTTATTAACGTCGTTGTTATCATTATCACCATCGCAAAGTACTGTTAACAGATCTCCCTCAGAAATAACAACAATAATGTTGACGTTGACATATCATTTTCAGAAAAGGCTAAAGGATGAACAGCCCTTAATTGCCTACGAAATAATGACACTGAAATTTCATTATTGCTGTTGATACTCATGTCGACCAAAAAAGCCTGCGGTGATGAGGAAGTTAATTGTATTTTTTTCTCCATCGGCGATGTCGCTTTATCTCTCTCTCGACAGACGGTGTTGGCAAAGGATTTTTTTTTTCTTTTTTTTCTTTCCCTTTTTTGGTAATTTGCTTTTCAAAGATAAGGCTTGAAAGGGACTGCTCTTGATTATGTTAATTGTTGATTTTTTATTGCACAGTTGAATGTGTACTTATTTTCATTATTTTTTTTATAAAATTCGTTTTTTTTTTTTTTTTTTTTTTTTTTTTAGCTCCTTTTGAATATTATATATATACGTATATACATTTACACACATATGTGTGTGTGTGTGTGTGTGTGTATACACACACACATATATATGTATATACATGAATGCATACATATATATATATATATATATATATATATATATGACTCTTTATGTGTGTGTGTGTGTATATGTGTATATATGTGTGTATACATATGTATATATATATATATATATATATATATATATATATATATGTATGTATGTATGCATGTGTATATATATATACACAATATTATTATTATTATTATCGATTTTGTTTTGTTGTTACCATTATTATAATCAATATCATTTATCTTTCATTCCTTTTGTTTTCTGTAATTTTCCTTTGAAACGGCTTTTCTTTAATTTTCGATTTGTTCACCAATTTCGAATTTTGATTATAAAAAATAATAAATTCCTCTTACTGCATTCTGTCTGTATACCATTTCTTTTAGTTTTTGTTTTGTTTTATCAATTTACTTTCTATTCCTGAATTTCAACTTTTAACCATGTATTTTAAATTTCGTTCTCCCTTTGATTTTTTCTTTTATATTCAACCTGAACTTGAGAATATTTCCTTTTCCAATATTCGAAAATTTTCAATCTACTGAATATCAAAATTTTCCTTGTGTTTTCCTTCCGCTTTCTTCCCTCGTTCCGTCATTATCCTCATTAACATTATCATTATTATCATTACCATTTTCTTCCTAAACCCTGCCCATCCCCTCGACAGACCTTCAGGAACCTGAGTCTCGACGAGGACTTCCTGATGCTGTCGACGTCGCACGATTCGGACGGCATAGAGTACGTGTCGACCGTGGAGCACCGCGAGCTCCCTCTGTTCGGCTTCCAGTGGCACCCGGAGAAGAACCTGTACGAGTGGGGTTTTGATTCCATCCCGCACACGAGGGACGCCATAGAAGCGGCGCAGTTCACGGCCAATGTCTTCGTCGATAAGGGTAATGGGTCTTGTCGTTTTTTCTTGTGTGTTGTGTGGCCGACGGTGAATTTGAATGGACGCGTATGGGTTCACACGTATGCACAAATGCAGACACAAGTGTACATACAAATATACATGTACATAGATGCGCGCTCAGACAAACACAAACAAACAAAAAAATACAAATCAAAAAGCAAATGACACACACAAACCTTCAAAGAGCCGGATATTTTTTCTCCTCTCAAAATATCAATCATTTGGAGTCCATCTCTCCCGAAGCATAAAACCGTCTCGCGACCCAGATATCCCTCGGTATCTGCCTCGTCCCTTTGACGGAGGAAGACATAAAGCGGTGTCTTCTCGACGTCCTCTTTTCCGATCCATCTGCTGGTCGTCTGAGCCATATTGAAGCCGCCAATTCCCAAACTGCGCTGCACACAAAGGCTGATCAGACCGCCCAGGTGGCTGAGCGATTGGCTGCGTTTGCATGCGTGAGCGTATGTGTGTATGTTTGTATGTGGGAGGGTGTAATTATGACTGTATGCACTTACGCACATATATCTGTTGTAGTGTTTATTCCATTTGTAGGGCACTTCATCCCAAACGCAATAGTCTAACTATTAATAAATGGAATCAGTGCTTTGAAAAAGTATAGAACATTGAAATACGCATCACATACATGAATACTGTGTGTGTGTGTGTGCGCGCGCGCGCATGTGTGGGTGGGTGTATACCCGTGTCGTGTCTGTATGCCTGTGTCCCTGTGTTCCTGTGTGTCATTGTATCTGTATGCCCGTTTCCCTGTATCTTTGTGACTCATTGTGTTTGTATGTCTGTGTCCCTGTGTCTCTTTGTGTCTACGTGCCTGCTTACGTATGCCTATGCCTTCATATTAATCAACGAACGCTCCTCCCCCGCAGCTCGCCAGAACAACCAGACCTTCGGCAGCAAGGAAAAAGAGGCTGCGATGCTCATCTACAACTACAGCCCCACCTACATCTCCCAGCTGTACCGCTCCTCCTTCCAGCAATGCTATTTCTTCGAGTGAGGATGGCAGAGAGAAGAAGAGGAGGGAAGGGAAAGGAGGAGAAGGAGAGGAGAAGGAGAGATAGTGGGACAGGGAAAGGAAGGGAAGGGGGGGGGGAGAGAGAAAGGGGAGATAGAGGGCTAGTTACTGGGGGAGAGGGGGAGAGGAGAATAAAGGGATGGGAAGACTGAGGGACAGCGAGTGGGAGGAGAGGATGACAGGGTAAAGTGATTGGGGAAGAGAGGAGATAGAAGGGAAGAGACCTTAACCTAAAGGGAAAAGAAAGGAGAGAAGAGAAGAGGGGGGCGTGGAGTGAAGTACATGGAGAGAGAGGAGGAGAGGGGCAAGAGAAGAGGAAAGATAGAGGGGAAAGGGAGAATATGGATAGAGAGAAGGCAAGAGAAGGAAAGAAGAGTTGTCTTGAAGGGAGAGCGGTAAGCGAGAAGAGTGTAGAGGGAATGGGCCGGAGAGAAGGGGGAAGAGAACAGGAAGAGCGAAAGGAGAGTGAGAAGTAGATAAAGAATAAAAGAGCGAGGAGAGGAGATGGTAGAAACTCAGGAGGAAGAGAAGAAGAGTGAAAAGTAATGGAAAGATAGATAGAGTGAAGGATGGATTAAAAAGAAAGAGGAAGAGAAAGTGAGAGAGATAGAGATAGAAGGGAAAG
Source organism: Penaeus chinensis (assembly GCF_019202785.1). Lineage (NCBI taxonomy): Eukaryota > Metazoa > Arthropoda > Malacostraca > Decapoda > Penaeidae > Penaeus > Penaeus chinensis. The sequence goes on along the minus strand of NC_061823.1, from coordinate 7,444,143 downwards.
GAAGGAGAAAAGGAGAGATAGAAAGTGAGAAGAGAGAAAGAAGGGAAAGGGAAACA
>NC_061823.1:7434643-7438987 GCF_019202785.1 Penaeus chinensis | reverse complement strand
TGGCAAATAACACAACAAAGGAAAGGAACAAAAGGGAAATTTGATATGCAGATTTCTCTCTCTCTCTCTCTCTCTCTCTTTTTCTCTCTCTCTCTCTCTCTCTCTCTCTCTCTCTCTTCTCTCTCTCTCTCTCTCTCTCTCTCTCTCTCTCTCTCTCTCAAGTCTTCTCTCTCTCTCTCTTTCTCTCTCTCTCCTCTCTCTCTCTCTCTCTCTCTCTCTCCCCTCTCTCTCTCTCTCTCTCTCTCTCTCTCTCTCTCTCTCTCTTTCTCTTTTCAATTTACCTGCCAATCTAGTTATATATCTATCCATCTTTTTTAATGTCACCTTATAAAATTAAAAATTTAAAAAGTAAAAAATAAAAAAAACATACTGCTCGTAATACTAAAATAACACAAGAGATATTGAGCTGCTAGTATCCCCCCCTCCCCCTTACCTCTCCCTCCCCCATATCTCCCCCCTCCCTATCCCTGCGTCCTTATAACATCTTATTGATAGGCAAAGGTAAGCGTTCAAAGAAGGGGGAGAAGGAGGGAGAGGAGAAGAAAAGGAAGGAGAGAGGGAGAAAAATCGGGAAGGGGAGAGGGAGGGAGAGACGGATGGAGAGATGGAGAGAGGGAGGGAGGCAGTGAAGGAGAGAAGGAGGGAAAGAGGAAGGGGAGATGATTGATAGAGGGTGGAAGGGAGGAATAGAAGACATGTAAAGGGGGGGGGGGGGGGTAATGGGAAATTAAAAGGTTGAAAAAAAGAGAAAGGGAACGGATGGATGAATGAATGAAGAAAGGAAAGATAGTATCAAGACAGAAAATAAACCAAAAGGAAATCAAAGCGAAATTAAATGAAATAGCCCACAGAAGGCGAAAGAGGCGCAAAGATTGGAAAACAAATAAATGACAAGAAAAAAAAGGGCATAAAAAAATGATATAGAAAATAAGGAAATATATAAAGAGGAAGCAGGATGAAAACAAAGGCAACAGTAACATAAAAAATCCCCAGTTCTCATTCTCTGCTCATTCCCGAGTTGACCAAAAATAGTGGAGAGAACTGGAGGGAAATAACAAATGGAAAATAACACTCTAGTTGGCAACTCCAGTCTCCCCTTCCCTCCTCCTCCTCCTCCTCCTCCTCCTCCTCCTCCTCCTCCTCCTCCTCCTCCTCCTCCTCCTCCTCCTCCTCCTCCTCCTCCTCCTCCTCCTCCTCCTCCTTCACCTCCTCCCTCGTACTTTCCCATTCCTTTTCCATTATGTTTTCTTTCGCTGTTTCTCATATACAGGCGAAAAGGGTAGAGTAAAGGAGAGAGAGAGAAAGAGAGAGAGAGAGAGAGAGAGAGAGAGAGAGAGAGAGAGAGAGAGAGAGAGAGAGAGAGAGAGAGAGAGAGAGAGAGAGAGAGAGAGAGAGAGAGAGAGAGAGGAAGAGAGTGAGAGAGAGACATACACAAAGAGAGAGAGAGAGAGAGAGAGAGAGAGAGAGAGAGAGAGAGAGAGAGAGAGAGAGAGAGAGAGAGAGAGAGAGAGAGAGAGAGAGAGAGTGGAGATATGGTTTCTACGTGACCTGCCTCCGAAAGAAAGAAAGACAGGCGGAAAAGAAATAGAAAAAGTGGAATGGGAAAGAGAAGAAAGGAGAATAACTAAACTGTAGAATGGAGATGAAAAAAAAAGGAAGAAGGGAAAGGGAAAAATGATGAAAAAAAGGAGGAGGAAGTTTAAAATAATTGCGGGAGTAGGAGGGTAGGAAAAAGAGGGGGGGGGGAGTGGAAAGGGGAAAGGCAGAAAAGAGAAGAAGTAAATAAGGAAGAAGGGAAGGGAGAGAAGAGAAGAGAAAAGGGAGAGAGGGAGTCAGGGAGAAGGAGAAGGGAGGAGGGAAGAGAAGAGAAGGGGAAGTGGAGAAAGAAGCAGAGAAGAGACGCGAAGGGAGAAGGGAGAGGGAGAGAGAGAGAGGGAGCTCAGGTGGGCGAGGTATCCTTCCTATTATTGATATCAATCTTTCTTAAGTCCATCCGAGGCCTATGGTAATTCTAGGTGAGCGTGGGCGGCCGGGTGGAACACATACACACGTACACAACTACATACACACGTACACAAACACATACACACGTACACAAACACATTCACACGTACACAACTACATACACACGTACACAAACACATACACACGTACATGACTACATACACACGTACACAAACATATACACACGTACATGACTACATACACACGTACACAAACACATACACACGTACATGACTACATACACATGTACACAAACACATACACACGTACATGACTACATACACACGTACACAAACACATTCACACGTACACAAACACAAACACTTACACACATATACAAACACGCACACATACACAAACACACACAAGTACACAAACATAAACACCAGAACATCAGCACGTATACACACCAAACAAACACATGCAAAAGTACACACCTAAATCCACATGATGATAATGCTGATGTAGAAAAACTACATAAATAAACAGATAAATATTCAGATACATAAATATATAAATGAATGAGAAAAGGGTAAGTAAGAAAATTAATAAACGCAAAGAAAAACATACATGGAAACAGAAACACGATTCCAGACACGCGAACATACGTTATAAAGTAATGGAACATGCAAGATACGGGCGCACATATACTCACAGACATACATGCACACACACGCACATAAACGTACATGAACCCAACTTCCCGCGCCCGTAAATGAGTCTTGTAAATATCTCCTGTAATTAGATTCTGATTCCCTCTGGCGAGATCTAGTCATTTTGGCGGCATGTGTTCATAACAAACTTACGTAATGTACACATATACACCCACAAAAAAAACGCACACACCTCTCACACTTACGCACTTACTCAGATTCCTAAACACGTACATACATGCGCACAAGCAAACCGCCCACGCACACACACGCACATACGTAGACAAAAGAAAGCAGAATGAGAAAGTATAAAGACCCAGAGGCAACATACATTCCTGTAGCCAGCTCTCTCTCCCCTTCGTCGAAATGACCTCACGAAATATCCTCTATAATTGCATTCTAACTCTGATAAGATTTTGAATTTCCTTTATCACTCGCCTGTGCAGGAACGTTCAGGGTTCACCGGGCTTGTTCCCTGAGGCAGCTGGAACGCTCTACGAATAGCAATACTCAAGAACAACGCTCCTTCTAGGGATAACGAATCTATCTTTTCTTTCGAGTTTCTATCTTTTTATCTGTCTGTTTGTCTGTCTATTCATTTATACATTCATTCATTCATTTGTGTGTGTATGTGTGTGTTTTTTTGTGGGAGGGAGCTCCCTTAACGAATAACAAAGCTATTTTTTCTGTTGTCTGTATTTATTAAATCTTTTATATGTATATTAATTCATTCATGTTTTTTTGGGCGTCATAAAAATCGTTCAGAGACATGTTCAGACGTGCTTGAATCTGGCTTTTCATGAGTATTCAGTCACGTTTTCTTACCCTTGACTTTATTTGTGGGGGGACGGGGGGGGGGGGGTCGCACTCACTCCACTCGGTGATTGTATTTTTGCGTTGTTTTCCATTTTCTTTGCTTCGTTTCGTGAATACTGCATGAGTCCAGGATAAAAGAGAAGCATAAACACACAAGCACCTATGTGTACGGGCACACTCACACAAACAACACTTTTGTAGATAAACATATGCATACAAACGCACACACATACACAGACACAAACACAAACACACACACACACACACATACACACACACACATACACACACACACACACACACACACACACACACACATGCACACACACACACACACACACACACACACGCTATTTACACGCGAAAACGTAAGCCTACAACAAAACAAAAGGCCTTTGATGCTCAGCCGTCCAGTCCATCACCGCGTCGACGCCGGCATCAAAGCCGTGTCATCAATATCCCCGAAGCGGATTTTTGCCTTCATTCCCGGCATAATGGGCAGCTGATCGCCAACACAGGCGCTTTTGATTCGCTTCTGTGTATCTCTAATGACCCTCATATGTATGCCTCGCGTGCGTCTTTATATACGGGTTCAACTGTTTGTGTAAATGCAAATGGGCTAAAATACGTGTGCATGTATATATGCATATTACATATACATACATAAATAAATCTATTCCCTGTTGTATACGTAAATAAAGGCACAAGCAAGGCACATATAGTATGACACACACATAAGTATCATATATAACACATAGCGACCCCCCCCCCCACACACACACACACTCCCACACACACACATTTGAGAGCATTCAGCAAGAACGTTCAGATGCGAAGCTATGTTCCAGCTGGCAGAGCGGCGCCTATTGAC
>NC_061823.1:7422143-7424643 GCF_019202785.1 Penaeus chinensis | reverse complement strand
TGTGTGTGTGTGTGTGTGTGTGTGTGTGTGCGTGTGTGTGTGTACAGAGAGAGAGAGAGACAGAGATATATATAGAGAGAAAGAGAGAGACAGAGACAGAAAAACACAGAGACACAGAGACAGACAAACGGAAAAATAGACCTAAAGAGAAAAAGGTAGACAGAAAGACAGGCAGACAGACATACTAACAGAGGGACAACAAGACAGACAATCGGAAATAAAGAGAACTACAGACAAACAGAAAGAAAAATCAGCCCATCTAAAAAATTGCGTCGATGAGATGAGAGTGACGTAATGATAGAGAAACACAGTGACTTCACGAAAGACAGAGAGAAAGAGAGAGAGCAAGACAGAGACAGACAGACAGACAGAAAGAGAAAGAGCAAGATAGAGAAAGAAAGACAGATAGAAAGAGAGAGAAAGACAGACAGATAGGAATAGAGAGAACGACAGAGAGAGAGAGAGGGAGAGAGAGAGAGAGAGAGAGAGAGAGAGAGAGAGAGAGAGAGAGAGAGAGAGAGAGAGAGAGAGAGAGAGAGAGAGAGAGAGAGAGAGAGACTGACATAAAGAGAGAGAGAGAGAAAGACAGACAAACAGGAGTAGAGTAGAAAGAAAGACTGAAGGAGAGAGAAAAGGGAAAGGCAGAGACAGAGAGAGAGAAAGACAGACAGACAGAATGAGAGAAAGACAGACAGATAGAAAGAGAGAGAAAGACAAACAGGAGTAAAACGAAAGACAGAAAGAGAGACAAAAAATAAAGGCAGAAAGAGAGAGAAAGACAGAAGACAGAGAAAAGAGGACAGACAGAAAGACACACACACAAAAAAAAGAAAGACAGAAAGAGAGAGAATGAAAGAATGAAAGAAAGTAATAAACAGGGAGAAGCAGAAAAAAATAGGAATAAATTGATGATACCTTTTTGTATACGTGATCTGAATAAACTAATTTAAATAAAAGACTGCTATTAGTAGACAAGGGGGGCAATGATACGAGAGTGAAGCAAAAATAATAATGATAATGGCGATGAAATGATAAAAAAGGAGTAGAAATCAATCAATCAATGATTAAATGATAATGATAATAAGATAAAATCGTTAGATAAAAATGGATACATGAAACAGAGAGATACATAAAAAATGGAGACCGGGGAGGAGGAGGGGGATGAGAGAGAGAAAAAGAAATGAGGGGTAAGCGAAAGAGAAAAGATAAAGGAAAGAGAACCCTGACTGATAATTCCTTCAATCCCTAACCCTTTCATTTATCCTCTTTCCACCCTCTTTATCCTCTCTCCTACCCTCTCCCATTTTCGTCTTTCACTTTGTTTCCTTCTTCTTTTGATTCTTCGACCTGTCATTATTTGTTTTTTTTATGTTGTTTTTTTCGCATTTATTATCTTCCTTATCCTCTTTCTCTTTCATTATCCCGGTGACTATTGTCCACAATTTCCCTCCTCCCTTCTTTTCCTCCTGTCTTCTCCCTGCTTTCTATACCTCCCTTCCATTTTTCTTCTTCCTCCCCTCCCTTCAGCTTCATTCCCTTTTCCTTCTCCCCTTCCTTCTTTTTTCCTATTCCCTCCCTCGATCTTCTACCCTTCTTTTCTTCCATTCATATTTTCTCCCAGTTTCCACTCCCTTCTTTCCATCTCCCTTTGTCCTCGTCTCCCTTCCTTCCCCCAAAGATTTTTTTCTCCCTTTCCTCTCCCTTCTCCTTCCATTCTCCCCTTGCTTCCTATTCCCCTCTTCCATTTCCCTTTACTCCTCCCCCTTCTCATTTTTTTTATTGGGACTCTCCATTCTTTTCTTTCCCATTTTCCTTCTATTTATCTGACTCCTTTCCCACTCCTCCCTTCCTTGCTCTTCTCTCCGTCTCCGTTTTCACCTTCCTATCTCACCTCCCCTCTCCCCTTTGCCATTCTCCTACCTCTCCTCTTCCCTCTTTGTCCCCACTCTCTTTTTATCTTCCAACTCCTTTTCCTCCCTTCCTTTTTCATTCCCCATTCTCCATTTCCTCTTCTTTCTTTCCCTCTCCCTCTTCCCCTCCCCTCTCCCTTTCCCTCCCTCCCCCTCTCCCTTTACGCCCTTCCGTTCCCCCCCCCCCTCTCTCTCTCTCTCTCTCTCTCTCACTTCACCCTCTCCTTCTTCTCCCCTTCCCCTTCCCTCTTCCAAGTCCCATTCTCCTTCTCCCTCTCTCCCTCCCTTCCCCATTTCCCTCTCTCCCTCCCTCCCTCTCTCCCTCCCTCCCTCTCTCCCTCCCCCTCTACCTCTTACCCATGAGACTCTCTCGTACAGCAATTTTCCTGCATTATGTGTTCCTGACGCTCGCACTGATAGGGTAACTAGAACGGGGGGTTTTAAGGATGATTTCGGGAGTGGAACCTTTTTTTTTTTCTTCTTTTTTTTTAATAATTTGTCTATCTCTCTGTCAATCTGTCTATTGATATATGAGTTTGATTGATTTCTTTTTTGTTTATTTATTATATTTCCTTACTTACTTCTTTTCT
>NC_061823.1:7389643-7394643 GCF_019202785.1 Penaeus chinensis | reverse complement strand
TGTTAATAAAAAATGAAATATAATATCTATCAAATTAAGATAAATAGAAAATAAAATATATGGACATACGAGTCTCAAAACAAAAAAAAAAACAAAAAAAGGCTATAGAAAGAGGAAACTTCACAAAAAAAGAAAAAAAAAATAGAACACGTGAAAGAACCACCAAAAGTACCCCCCCCCCAAAAAAAAAAAAAAAAAAAAAAAAAAAAAAAAAAATGAATCGAGCGATCGGAGTCCGAGCGCGGCCGAGAGACGGGGAGCGAGTGACGAGGGGATAATGCTCTTGAAAGCCCGAGATGAGGAGGACAGGGATGCCACCACCAAGTGTGAGAAGTAGAGCGAAAAGGAGCGAAGAAGGAAGGGCAGGAAGCAGAAGAGGAGGCGGAGGGGAGAAGAGAGGGAGAGAGGTCGAATGGAAAGTTTGCTAAGAGGTTGAGGGAAAACATAGGAGGAAGTGGGAAGGAGAAAGGGGAGGGGGAAAGAAGGTGAAATCGAAGAAAATGATACGAAATAACGAAGATGAGGAGAGAGGATGTCCTGGGTATGACCATAAACTGTATCCAGTGATGAAACTAGTTCGGAAGATCTGGAAGTTTTGGGGAAAGTGGAGCTTCCCCTTAATCCTCACCGCCCCCAGGTCCTCTCCCACCCACAGAGCTAGCACCTGAAATGGGGTTACATATCCTAACGTTGGGCAACATTAACATTAGTACCTAGAACTGGCGGAGGAACCATTTCGATGGTCAACGGCAGATCCAAGGATAAGAGTAAACAGGTCATTTATCCAGACTTTGGTTGCTGTTCTGCGGGTGGAGTAGTTCTGGCGGCCTGCTTCACCTATTTGCCTCTTTGTACAACCAGCAACTGGTTGCCAACCTCCGGACCGGTGATGGTACTTGATAAGATAAGAGGAGAGAGGAGAGAGGAGGGAGGAAGGGGGGAGGGGCCTAAGGAGCGGGTGCTAGGTCTTATCAAGCAGAATCGCGGTTTCTAGAATTCTTTTTAGTCCCCGAAGTCTGGTGGCAATGGGCAGGTTTCGGTGAAATACGTGTGGTAAAAATTATATCAATACAAGTGGTGCAAGCGAAGAGGGGATACAGACAGACAGATACATAGAATGCGTAATAAAGGATACGAGGATATAGATAGAGAGATAGAAGGGAAAGATAAAGAGAAAGAGAGGGAGAAAGATTGAAAGGGCCAGAGAAAGAAAATGAGAGAAAGGGATGGGGGAAGAGAGAGAGGAAAAGATAGACACATACACACAAACACACAGAAAGAGAGGGAGAGAGAGAGAGAGAGAGAGAGAGAGAGAGAGAGAGAGAGAGAGAGAGAGAGAGAGAGAGAGAGAGAGAGAGAGAGAGAGAGAGAGAGAGAGAGAGAGAGAGAGAGAGAGAGAGAGAGAGAGAGAGAGAGAGAGAGGGAGAGAGAGAGAGAGAGAGAGAGAGAGAGAGAGAGAGAGAGAGAGAGAGAGAGAGAGAGAGAGAGAGAGAGAGCGAGAGGAAGAGACAGAGAAAGAGAGAGAGAAAGAGAGGGACAGAGAAACCAGAAATACAGTCATACAGAGACTCAGATAAAAAGAGAAAGAGTGAAAAAGAACTGAAAAAGGCAAAATTAAAAATAGAAATTTGGGTCAAAGGAAGCGATAATCGTGGTTGGACATTTACCGTGCTGAAGGGACTGGGGAAGGGGGAGGCTAGGAAGGGGAGGGGAAAGGGGGAAGAGAGGACGGGAGGATGGAGCGGGGAGAAGGGAGAGTGTGGGGTGGGAAGGGGGAAGGGGAAAGTAGGAGAAGGAAAGGGAGGAGTAAGAGGGAGAAGGGGGAGAATGGGAGGAGAAAAGTGTAGTGTGGAAGGGGAGAAGATGAATTGAACAGATAAGGAGAAGCACGAAGAGGAAGGGGGGAAGGAGGAAGACTGGAAAGGGAAAAGGGGGGAAAGATAGGAGGAGAGGAGAGGAAGGGAAGAAAGGAAAGCGGGGGAAAACGAATTATTGACAGGAGAAAAGGGAAGGGAGTAGAAAGGGAGACGGCGGAAAGAGGAACGGAGAAGGAATGGAAGGGAAGAGGAAAATTAAGAACAAGGGAGGTGGGGAAAAGGAGAACAAAGAGGAGAAAGGAAGAAGGGAGGAAGGGAGAAAGGGCGAGGGAAAGTGCGTGGATCATGAAGCTTTCAATCAGCAAAGGGAGGCCGGAAGAACGCTCTATCGGTCGCCCTCAAAGCTCTCTGACGCCGAGGGGGAAGGGGCGCGCCAGGCTGAGCGCTGTGCCGTGGAGAGCGATGAATTTTTTACCTTTTTCTTTTTAAGCTTTTTTTTTTTTTTAAGGTTTTTCATTCATGAACGCGAGTGGAAGGGAAGGGAGGGAGATTTATGGCTGGTATTGTTGCTCTGCATTGAGCTGCGATTCGGTGGGAGAAAATTATTTGCAGATTTTCCTTCACCCTACACACCGTGAATGACACGCCGTGTGTATGTAAGTATATATATATATATAATGCATAGACATATGTATTTGCGTGTATATATGTGTGTGTATATATATGTGTGTGTGTGTGTGTGTGTGTGTGTGTGTGTGTGTGTGTGTGTGTTTGTGTGTGTGTGTGTGTGTATGTGTGTGTGTATGTATGTGTATGTACGTGTGTGTGTGTATGTGTGTGTGTATGTGTGTGTGTGTGCGTGTGTGTGTGTGTGACCAGATACATGTATGTGACTATATGTTCTTTCACATACGTGTATATAAGGCAAAAGTATCTTTCTGTTTGGTTTTAACAACAAAAATACCCTTCGCAGTGTTTTTAGTCATGGAGGCAGTGGACAGTCAGTGGGACATCGTTTGATAATTGGAATCAAGTAAATATTAATGCCAAATCTTATTCAATTGCAATTTTCTCTACCTGGATAATCAAATTCATTCAGCGCGCAAAGATGAACTTCACCGATAGTATATTATCATCATTTTTAATATCATCGTTGTTATTAATATTGTTTTTATCATTACTCTTACCAATATCTTTATCAATACCATTATCATTAGTAGTAGTAGAGGTAGTAGTTTTATTATCATATTTTTATTAATATTGTTATTATTATTATTATTATTATTATTATTATTATTATTATTATTATTATTATTATTATCATTATCCTCCTCCTCATCATCATCATCATCATCGTCATCATTATCATTATCATTATCATCATTATCATTAACCTCCTCCTCCTCCTCATCATCATCGTCATCATTATCATTATCATTATCTTTATCATCATAATCATTATCATCATTATCATCATCATCATTATCATCATCATCTTCATCATAATCTTTACTATTATTATCATGACTATTATCATCATTATCATCATTATTATCAACATCATTATAATCATCAATAGTTATCATTATTGTAACTGTTATCATCATCATTATCATTATCACTATTATCATTATTAACAGCATCATTATCATAACTATTATTGTTATAATCATCATTTTATTAGCCTTACTATTCTTATTATCATTATCATTATTCCTCCTGACACCTAGTCCATAGCAATTGAATGTTGTTTATGAGGAAATAGACGAGTTTAGGAGCAAAAGGAATCTTATAAAACTTGTCTAAGGATATATAGGTTAAATTGTAAAATGAATAATTGATAGAAACTGTGAATTCCTCTTGACTCTTAGCCCAAGGGAAGGCGGTCTCAGCAACCACTCTGCCATTTTTGCTCATTCACAAAAACTGATACGAAAAATTGAACAGAAAAAAAAATGAGTTTAGGACAGAGACTCGTCGCAGAGGACAGCTCCACATATCAAATAGCGTACTGATAATCAAAAGGAAGTGATACAATAGAGGGTGAAAAAATGTGAAAAGAGCAACGAAATAGAGTTGTTTTTTATCTGTAGTGAAGTATTGCGTGTATTTCCTTTCGAGTAACCAGCAATCATTTGGAGAAAACAATTTCGTCTCTCTGGGCCCTCTGGCAAATAATTTATAATAAATCTGGTGTCTTCTCTTAGAAAATTATAATAATATAATCATTACCTACAGTTCCACCTTGTGTCTTAGCATTGGTAGATGCATCGATAAGATCATTTTTCTTTTTATCATTTTCTCTACTTCTGTTATATTGTTCATCCTGGGTAGGGAAAGCCCATGGGGAATATACGAGCTTTTGGGGGAGAGGAAAACAAATGCTGTAATGTTATAATATTAATAAATCTTTTATTTAGCCTTGGTTTTGTAGATCAACAATATCACAGAAATTTCCCTTTAATGACAAGAAAAATTACAAAAGTAAGCCAAGGCCTCTCTCAACAGCGAAGCTAGGCTATCCCCTTCGAACCTTGAATCAGTTAGAGGGTTTTCTCGGGCACTCTAAAATATTAAAATCCCGGGTGGGTTGTAAAAGTTCATGTTTTCTTTCTATGTGAAAAAGTGAAATTATTATTACTTTCCCCATTATTGATATTCCTATTATTATTATTATTATTATTATTATTATTATCATTATTGTTGTCGTTATTAGTATTGTTATTATTATTATTATTATCATCATTATCATTATCATTATCATTGTTATTAATATTATTGTTATCATTATTATCATTATTATTATTACAACTATTTCTAGTAGTGAGGATAATGGTGATGATGATAACAATGATAACAATAATGAAAATGATAAATAAAAATAATAGCAACGATGCAAAATTCATCAGTATTGTAGTGGAAGGGACAGGAAAGGAAAATGTCTAAAAATAATCTTCATTATTGCTGTGTGTGTGTGTGTGTGTGTGTGTGTGTGTGTGTGTGTGTGTGTGTGTGTGTGTGTGTGCAGCGATGGTTCTGAAGCCAATAATCCTCATCAGCCACACAACGACCCACATCCTCGAGAAGCGAACAATCCCCACAGTAGAAACAAAATCACCGACGCAGAATCTCCTTCGCAATAGCTCTTGGACTCTGGATTATTAAGAGCAGGATCCCAACCTC
>NC_061823.1:7331477-7338977 GCF_019202785.1 Penaeus chinensis | reverse complement strand
CTGTCTCTCTATCTATCTATCTATCTATTTATCTATCTATCTATCTTTCTTTCTATTTGTCTATATATTTGTATCTGTCTATCTCTATATGCATCTTTCCATCTGTTTATCTATCAACCTATCTAGCTTAATCTATCTAGCTCTCGCCTGTCTCTATATCTATCTAGCACACGCACACACACACATTCACTCCCACTCGTTCTCTCGTTCTCTCCCCTTCGTACTCCAGACGGTTGGAAAAATAAACCGAAAATAACTTTGTCCCATAAACCCTGACTTATTGCGGTTTATTGAAGCTGGGTTGGGAGGTTGCTTATCAACTTAGGAGTGAAGTAAGTCTTGCAACTTGTGTAATTTGGCCAGATTACGATGGTGTCACGGTGCGCCTTCTCCTCCTCTTTCTTCTTCTTCTTCTTCTTCTTCTTCTTCTTCTTCTTCTTCTTCTTCTTCTTCTTCTTCTTCTTCTTCTTCTTCTTCTTTTTCTTCATCTTCTTCTTGTCTTTTTTATTTTTTTCGAAAACTTCCCCGATTGTTTTAATTTTTTGTTTGCGCATTTTCTTCCATTCTTACTCTTGGTCCGCCGGATTATTAAGTTTTGAAATGTGTTAGCAATTATAGACTAAACACCATGCGCCATGCGATCGTCTTTTCTTTTTCCTCTTCTTCTCTTTCTACTTCTCGTTCTTACTTTAATCGAAAACTATAGCGATTGTATTATTTTGCTTTTGTTTATTTATGGAAACTCTTTTTTAATATATTTCTATAATTGGTCCGCTAGATCATTAAGTGTTGAAATATGTAACAGAATAGACACATTTGGCTTTACTTTGCTGCGAGATTATGAACGTGTCATGCTAGTGCGCTTTACGACTTTTTTATATTTTCTTCTCCTATGTCTTTTTCATAATTCGTTCAGAAAGTATCTCATCAGTAAATGTACTTATATCAGTTCTTTATGTATTTTTCCCAAATGAGTCAAAATTTACCTTGATTTCATGTTCGTTTTTTTTGTGATTTTTTATGTATTTGGAGTCATGCCATCAGCTTGTCTCAGTCGTATTGGGCAAAAGGTAATAACTCATTAAGGGTCTAATAAACCACTTGAAGCCTTTGCCAACAGATACTGGCATTAATAGCCTGTAACTCGAAACAACTTTATCTGATCATGCGACTCTCAGCCACATTCCAAGAGAGAGAGAGAGAGAGAGGAGGAGAGAGAAAGAGGGAGAGAGAAAAGGAGAGAAAGAAAGAGAGAGAGAGAGAGAGAGGAGGAAAGAGAAAGAGGGAGAGAGAAAAGGAGTGAAAGAAAGAGAGAGAGAGATAGAGAGAGAGAGAGAGAGAGAGAGAGAGAGAGAGAGAGAAAGAAATTTATATAACACAAAAAAAAAACGCTAAACAGACACACAAAAACACACACCTTCAAAAAAAAAAAAAAAAAAAAAAAAAAAAAACAATCCTACTAAAAAAAAAAAAACACAGCGCCCTAACGCCACCCTCTGCCGCCAGGGTCGCAACGGTCTCGGGAACATCTACGTGTGGGCTTCCGGCGACGGGGGCGAGGACGACGACTGCAACTGCGACGGCTACGCGGCCTCCATGTGGACCATCTCCATCAACTCGGCCATTAACGACGGCTCCAACGCGCACTACGACGAGTCCTGCTCCTCCACCCTCGCCTCCACCTTCAGCAACGGAGCCAAGGACCCCAGCACGGGCGTGGTGAGTCGGGAGCTCGGGCTTGTGGCGGGTTGCGGGTTGGGGGTTGATGTTGTTGTGGGTTGTGGGTTGTAAGTTGTGAGTTGTTTTTGCTTCTGGGGTTGTGGGTTGTAAATTGTGGGTATGTTTTGGTTGTGGGTTGTTAGTTGTAATTTGTGAGTTGGTTTTGGTTGTGGGTTGTGAGTTGTAATTTGTGAGTTGGTTTTGGTTGTGGGTTGTGAGTTGTAATTTGTGAGTTGGTTTTGGTTGTGGGTTGTGGGTTGTGAGTTGTTTCTGCTTGTGGGTTGTGAGTTGGTTTTGGTTGTGGGTTGTGAGTTGTAAATTGAGAATTGTTTTTGCTTGTGGGTTGTGGGTTGTGAGTTGTGAATTGAGAATTGTTTTTGCTTGTGGGTTGTGGGTTGTGAATTGTGTGTCGTAGGTCATGATTCTTGAGTCGTGAGTCGTGAGCTGTGGGTTGTGCGTCGTAGGTCGTGATTCTTGAGTTGTAAGTCGTGGACTATGAGTCGTCGGTCATGAGTCGGGAGTCATCGGATCAGCGCTTGTAGAGTTATGAGTGTCTGTGTCTGGGTCTTAGGTCGTGAGTCATTACCAAATTAGACACTTTATTCCACTTGTTTATTATGATTCAGCTGTAAGGTGAGTTCTAATTATGAGTCACCGTGGCAATTGTACATGCGTGTTTGTTAAGTGAGTCACTGGAATATGAATAATGATAAACATCATTGTAAAAGATAATGCTAATGGTAATAATGATAATCATAAGAATATAGTAGTAATGGCAATATTAGTAGTAGTAGCAAAAATGAAAATGATAATAATGATGATAATGATTATAATAATAATAATAATAATGATAGTAATAGTAATAGTAGTAGTAGTAGTATTAATGAGGACGATGATATTGATGATGATAATAATAATAAGGATAATAATAATCATAGTAATTATAATGATAATGATAAAAGTAAAATTGGTAATAATGGTAATGGTAATAATGATAATGATGATAATGATAATAATAATAATAATAATAATAATAATAATAATAATAATAATGATAATAATAATAATAATAATGATAATGTTAATTTAATAGTGATAACAAAAATAATAGTAATAACAATAACAATGATAATATTAATAATCATAATAATAATAATAATAATAATAGTGATGATAATAATGATAATAATAATAATAATAATAATAACAATAATAATAATAATAATAATAATCATAACAAAGGTAGTAATAATAATAAAAAGGAAAACAATGAGCACAATGATAATAGTGGTGATATATTTAATAATGGTATAATGTTATCATCATTGTTATTATTATCACCATTATGATCATCATCACCATTCAATCATCATCATTATTATCATTATCATAAGTCTCATTATTATTATCATTATTATTATTATTATTATCATTATCATTATTATCATTATCATTAATATTATTATCATTATCATTAATATTATTATCATTACTATCATTAATATCATTATCATCATCATCATTACCATTATTAGTGCTATTATTTTTTATTATAGTTTTCATTATTACCATTATCATTATCCTTATCATTATCATTACCATTATCATTATCATTACTATTGTAATCATCATCATAATCATCAGTGATAATAACAACAATAATAATAACAACAATGAGAATATTTCCGAGAATAAGAATAACAGCAAAAACAACAACAACAAACCGCTACTCGCTGTTCCAGGCTACAACGGACCTCTACGGAAAGTGCACGAAGACCCACTCAGGTACCTCCGCGGCCGCTCCCGAGGCTGCAGGCGTCTTCGCTCTCGCCCTGGAAGCCAAGTAAGAGGGGGAGGAAGAGGAGTAAGGTTGGGGAATAGAGAGGGAAAGAGGGGAGGGAAGAGAGGGAAAGGAAGAAGGGAGAAAGGGAGAAGGGAGGTAGGAGGGAGGGAGAGTGGGTGGGAAGGAGGGATGGTGGAAGAAAGGGAGGGAAGGAGAAGGAATAAGAGAAATTAAAATAGAGAGAGAAGGGGAGAATAAGAAACAGAAAGAGAGAAAGAGAGATACATAGAGATACAATGGTTAAAAGGAGAAAAGAAGAACCAGGAGAGGAAGAACTAAATCTCACGAATCTTTCCTCATTTAACCAGCCAACCAATCAAATACACGCTTTCCCTTTAAACGTTCTCCCCCAGTTCATCTTTCTCCTCCCATCCCTAATTTTGTGTCTCTCCCCCAGCCCCAACCTGACCTGGCGAGACATCCAGCACCTGACGGTCCTCACCAGCAAGAGGAACTCGCTCTTCGACGCCAAGCACCGCTACGACTGGCACATGAATGGCGTTGGGCTGGAATTCAACCATCTGTTCGGCTTTGGTGTGCTGGACGCGGGCGCCATGGTGGCTCTGGCTCGGGACTGGGTCACCGTCCCGCCGAGGTACCACTGCCAGGCCGGGATCTACCAGACACCCAGGTTGGTAGCGTGTTCGGCGGTGGCTCCGGTATTCGTCTGATGCTTTGGAGTTTGATTTTGTCGTGTGTATTGGAAGGAGGCAGGGAGAGAAAGGGTGCGGGGGAAAGGAGACCATCATAGGTGGTGCGTGAGAGGTGGAGAAGGAGAGACAATTGATTACTTTCGTGCCAAAAAGCCCAACCCACAGATGATGTATCTTTCGCACTGCTATTTGGCGGTCTAGTTAATATCATATTTCGCTGAGACAGGTGTTTTATCTTCCAAAAAGAATGTTTTATGAATTGTGGGTCTGATCAATTATATGAGCCAGTTGAGCAGTAGTTATCAAATCGTGTCTTGCATCACCGACCCAACAAAGGAAATTTCTCGCACCTTTCGTGCATCTCCCTTTCGATTAATGATAAATCAGGAAGCATTTTGCATCGAAATATATTTTCTTACAAAGCTAATTTTGGGACATGTGTGTAAAATGGCACACAACTAACATTTTGGCTTCAAACATATTTCTAAGAAAGAGAATATTGAGATTATCTAAGAATAAACAGCTAAAGTTTTCTTTCTGTATATCTAAAATGCATAAATTAATCCACTTCATTACAAAATACAGCGCCCATTCACCAAGCCCCAACCAATAACCTCAACAGCCCCACACTATCTAACAGCCTCCCCGACCCCCCTCTCCCCCAACAGGAGGATCAGCATAAACGAGACCATCGAAATCAAGATTGAAACGGACGCCTGTGCCTGGAGCGACACCGAAGTCAACTACCTGGAGCACGTGCAGGCGGTGATCACCCTCAACGCCAGCAGACGCGGGGACGTGGAGCTCTTCATCGTTTCGCCGATGGACACAAAGTAGGAGCTTCTGGGGGGATCACAGCTGCCTTGCTTTGCTATGTAGGAGGAGCATGGAAAGATGCGCATACGTGAATACACATAGATGATATCCCCGTGTATATGTGTGCATGTAGATAGATCGGTAGATAGACAGGTAGGTAACATCGCATACAAACACTTAAACAATCACAAACACACTCACACACACACATACATACACACATATACATACACACATACGTATACCCCCCCCCCCCCACACACACACACACACACAAACACTTCCACATGTGCGCGTGCGTCCAGTTATTATATAAATTCACAAGTTTCCTCTAAATCTCGATTCCCAGTTTTTTTTTTTCTTCGTCTTCTTCCTTTGATCAGCTGAATGGCAGAGCGGATGTTAGTGCACGTTTACGCAGCTTCTTTCTGGCAAGTATTTCCCAATATCCTATTGACCGAGCATATGTATGCAAAGGAAAAGAGGTCGCGATTTTTCCCATCTGGGTTTCGCTTTGCCTTCCGATACGCAAACAAATTCAGGGAAAATAGACAGTACCGATTCATCAGCTGAATGCTGCAAACGTGTATCTACAGCGTAAATCTTCTGCAAACATATACACTGCGAAGTATCAAATATAATCCTTTATGTTAATAAAAAATAATATCTGATTCATTAAATTCAGGAAGAAGGGGGTTGTGCTTCACTCCAGCGTTGATTCTCGTCTCCTTTTAAAATGAGGGAAGCGTTGGGAGGCCATCTTCGCCTGTTCTTCCCGGCGCCCAAACCATGCTAACCCTCGCGAATTGGCTTTGGGCTGTCAGTGGCAAATTGCTGCGATTTTAAAATTGGGACCAGTGTCTCAAAAATTGAAAGCAATTAGATTGTAATGAGATGCACCAGCGCCTTTGATATGTAAAAAAAAAAAAAAAACACCATCCCTTTAAAATGACCGATATTTAGTTTATCGTGTCCAACAAGTTACTCCCTATAAATAAGCCTGCATAAAAAGATATACAGTTATGTATGGGCAGGAAAAGAAAGGAGAGAGACTGGCAAGAATATCCGATCCGAAATCCGCGTGAGAAGATCCGCCAAGAGACATTTTATCGAGCAAGAAGAACGAATAGAGGAGAGACGCGGCCCAAAGTACGGCCAAATTAGATACGAAACTCTTAAGTCTCGTGACACTCGGAACAGACTTCCTCCACTCAGAGATTCTGTAGTCCTGTGCAACTCAGATGAAACTTTTTGGAATCAACTTTTGACTTTCTGTTGATGTAATGTGAGGGCAAAGGAATAAATATTCTAGTATATTAATGAAAGACAAAGAGGTAGACAGCCATAGAGAATGCGTTTGTACACACACTCTCTCTCTCTCTCTCTCTCTCTCTCTCTATATATATATATATATATATATATATATATATATATATCCATATTGTAAAAAACTAGTTTGAAAATAATAATCACAAAAACATAAATAATGATTATAGTAAAGAAAAAATAATGACAATACAAAAAAGAAATGATTATTTATCATCAAAAATATGATAAAAAAATAATGACAATGGTATTAATGAGAAACAAGAAATCATGATAGTAAGGTCATAAAGGAAGAGCGAGGAGAAAGAAAAAATAGAAAGCAGAAAGCAAGAAGAAAGGAGGTACATAAATAGCACTGAATGTAAAGTGGAGACTCGACTATACAAAAAGGGAGGAGAGATAGAAAACGGAGAGAGAAGGAGAGATGTTTTAAGAATAAATCTGAGAAAAGAAGAGTAGCAAAGTAGTAAGAGAAACAAAGTGGGGGGAAAAATGAAAAAAGAAAAAGAAATAAAAATAGGAATAAAAGCAACTTGAGCTTCAAGTTCCTACAATACTTTTGTGATTTGAGAGGCCATACGCGAGGACGTCTTTGTATGTAAATGTTCAATAATTCCTACGAAATGGAGATTGAAGGAGAGTCATTTTGGACAGAAATGTTATAGGACGGAAGAAGGAAGATGATGATGATGATGATGACAGTAATTATTATTGCTATTATTATTGCTTTTATTATCATCATTATTACTGTAATTATTATTATTATCATTGTTATTTTCATGATTATTACTTTAATTATTATTATTATCTTCATTATTATGATAATTATCATCATCATCATTATTATTATTACTATTATTGTTATTATTATTACTATTATTGTTGTTATTATCATTATTATTATTACTATTATTATTATATTTTTTATTACTATCATTATCATTACCATTATCATTATCATTATCATTATCATTATCATTATCATTATCATTATCATCATCATCATCATCATCATCATCATCATCATCATCATCATCATCATCATCATCATCATCATCATTATCATCATCATCATCATTATCATTATCATTATCATTATCATTATCATTATTAGCATTAGCATTAGCATTAGCATTAGCATTA
>NC_061823.1:7308977-7313977 GCF_019202785.1 Penaeus chinensis | reverse complement strand
TTATGGTTTTATCTATGTTAAGTGATGCACGGATACATAAAGATTTTTAAATGTTTTAAACAGTATTGCCCTACATTTATTCTAGTATACATTACTGCAAGATCATATGAACAAAAAGTATATACACAATAAGTAGTATAAGAATACTTTTCTTTTTGATATCAGGATATGATCAAGAAAAAGTTTTAAAAATCAAATCAACCTTTATTATATCAATATAAACAAGTTCTTTAGCATTCATCATTAACAGCCTATAATAATATTTTAGAAGCAGATAACCCATGATCAGTTTTCTTCTTCTTCTTGCTCGTAGGTTTATTACCCCCAGACACATTATCTTGTAATTGTTTGAAGAATGCCTGTGAGGTCTTCATAGTCTTATTTTGTTGCCCATCAAGCTGGAAAGAAAGTAAACATATATCAAGATACATACTAGAATAATTGTACATGTTAACGATCAACACCCATTACTGATTAAAAAAGAGAATCAGGCACTTATTTTTCCTCTACAAATGTGAAACTGATGTATGCCTCATTTGTTATTAAGAATCACTCTCTCCGAGGTGAACAAATACCACAGGAAGAGATACGGAAGAGAAAATAATTAATTCAAAGATATTAAACTGGAAAAAAAAAAGACAAACACTAGAATCCAAATGACCTCTACGTCTATTTACTTCCGAAGTTCCTCGTTCTGGCTTACGCTTTCCCGACTTACCATTTTCACGTGTCCGGCCTTGACTGCCTTCTCAACCACCTTCAGCATTGAGGAGGCATTGAGTTTCCCATCTGGCCCAGCCTTCTTCAGCTTCTCCTTCAGTTTCTTGTCCTGCACAAGGGCCCTACTCTTCTGGTGCTGCTTCTTCTTGCGTCGTTCACGTTTCTTGTCTGTTGCAGTCCGTTCATCCTTTCCTACTAGCTCTCCTTGGACTGGAGCTATAAAGTAAATAAAGATATAAATAAGTAAGTTAATAATAATAAAATGAATAAATAAATAAATAAAACTTAACTAATTTAAAAGAATAACAAATATACTAATCTAAAAGATTTAACTTGTGATATTCAATGCATCTGGACCATTACACAGAAGATATGACTAATGAATAATCTGATGACTCTCTTTAAATTTGTAGAATTCATGGAAATTATCATCACAGTTAATGTACTTCTAAACAGAATTTAGGTAAATAATTTACACTGCAATTTTCTAAGCAGATATTTGGCAATATAAAAAAAAAACTTTTTTTTTTTTTATCCCGTTAACCTTTCACATTACAATTCAAAATCTCCAGGGAACTACAAATAAACAGAAAAAAATGGCAAATATCATTACAACAACCAAAATAAACATGCACACCCACCCATGATTTCCTGTGGAGCCAAAGTCGATGCATCACTCATAGCGAGAGGCGTTGCTTCCTCAATGCTAATGGCCGGCAAGTTGCTCTTGATCTTCACCTCGGGTTGAACCTGAAATGCCGAGAAAAACCATTAATTTTCACTGATCAAAAAGATTGCTTTATTCTATCACACACACACATCAACAAATTTGCATATTTTTAAAGTGGTCAAAGGTATTTTCAGCCAATAAATGTGGTATTAGGAAAAAAAAAAAAAAAAATTAAATATAAAAGTGTATTCAAATAAAGAAAGTGTAGTAGTAAACAAGCATTTATTTTTCTTTATTCAAACTCCTTACATTTTGCAAACTATTTACAAATAGATTTAAAAATCAGAAAACAGTCAAACAAAAAGTATAGACAAATAAAAAATAATCTACACACAAGTAAATAAATAATAGTCTATCAACTTACAGATCAGTAAAAAGCAAAATCACAAATCGGCAATCAACCCATTGCCGACGGGCATGGCATCTACAAACATGTCATGCCCACTGTGAGTTTACTTGTTTAATTGTTTTTACACATAGATGGCTACACTTGTACAATGTCAATTGTACTGAGCCAATTATGAGTACTGCCTGTCTCACCCGTTTACCCTTTTCATTGATTTATGAAAATATTTTACGTTATCTTATTTTGCTGTTACTAATGTTTATAACATTATAGTAATTATAATGTTTATAATAAAAATAATGCCATCGATATTCTAGGCACTAATAAAAAATATGTTTTTCCTACCAATTCAAGGAAGGTGAAATCAGGTAAGTTCACAAGGTCTACTAATTGACTCCATTGTGGCTAAGCACTAGCAGATCCATCTATGTACAGAGACATTTCACAAACATATAAAAAATGAGAACAGCATTTTCCCCACTTTGATTTATTTTCACCCGCAGCAATGGGTTAAAATCATAGACAAACAAAACAAAAATGGAATCATAGTGTACCTGCTTGGGCATGTAGTGGAAGTTCGCCAGCATGTCCAGCTGAGAAAAGAGACTGTCCATTCTTTCTCGGATCTCCTTGTGTTCTCTGGTCTCCTCTTCGTCCTTCTTGCTGCTCCCTTCATTTTGTTTTATGTATTCCTAAAATAATTCAGAAAAACATTTTCTAAATATAAGAAGTCTATCCATTACCATTTAATGAAAACGTTATTAAAAGTGCAAATAAATATAAAAATAAATAAACAAATCAAATCAAATATCCCTAACAAATTTATCTGAAATGTACACATATTCACATGTGTGTATCAACATTTTACCCAAAAGGATTTTTTCAAAGAGGAATGTTTTTGGAAAGAATGTGATGTGATATAAACTTAAAGAATCATTAACATGTGTTCTTATCACCATGACAAACATGTATCAGCAGGATCAAGAACATGAACTAAAGCCTTTAGATGCAAGTTAATATATCAGGGGCTCCAACCACAACATCTCTTCTCCTGGCATGGAGTAGCCTGAGTGGAAAAGACTGCTCTGACCTGCCTTTCCTCTTCCTTAACTTCTAACATACCTTCCCTCCTCTATCTAAAACCTAGAATATCAATATTATTGTCTCATCTTTCAACAAACTTTCATGGTAAATAGTGGGTCTTTCTACCATTTCTACAACTTTTTGTCATTCCCTGCCTCACCTGCTCATAAATTTCAGCAAGACTTTGCTTGGACTTCTCCTGGTCCAGAAGAAGCTTTTTCTTGAACTCAAAGGGATCAGCTGCAACCTTCACTTTACGTTCTACATCATCAAAGGCTTTACTCCGGATACGGCCCAATATAACCCTTTCAAGGAGGGTTGTTATGTCTTCTGTTATGACTGGTTCTGAAAAGTAACACATCAAGTAAAGGTTAGAAGTGGGGAGGAAAAAGAAAGAAAGAGAGAAAAAAAAAAATCTTTCAGGGGCCTAAATTTACTTTTTAGTGTCACATAACTAGAGTCAACAAATGAATGTAATCAGATAGGCAGTTTGGCAGACATCTCCCAGTCACAAATCTTGAATTTTAAGAAAAGTGTGGTAACCCTTGAAGATGTCCCTACTCTTAGAAGGGGCCAACCTGGAATTTTGGAGGCAGAATTTTGCGGCATAACTGAGTTATATGTTAATTTTTGCATTGAGGAGTCTCCCTTAAACCAATGTCAGCAGGTTTATTTACTGTCCCCTTTAGATTTGAGTGAGTTTTGTTACATACAAATGGCTTGACGTATGCTCTGCAGCAAGGAGTCTATCATTTGCCCTAGTGACTGATACTGATTTCCCCATTCCTTGAATTTGCAGGAAAATGTGTTTTTCTTTCCAATACTATTAATTATCCACAGGCATTGTTATCATTCTTATTGTTATTATGATTATCAAATTGTTATTAAAATCTTAATAACATCAAAAACAATAAAATAATAGAAGAGAAGCTTTCAAAAAATGAAGGAAAAGGGTAAAACAATGAGATAAATAAGACTAATAGGTGACTCCTCGGTGACTAAGCACTTGTAGAGCCATCTAGATATAAAGACAAAAGATAAACTTCTTATTACAATGGGCATGGCATTGTAGTCTTGCCACCCACTGACATTGGGTTAAGCTTCCCATGTCTATACCTGAGATTTTGAAGAGGTAAACATATACCCCTAAATTGTAGTTTTTGGGATTAAGTTAAAAAAATAAAACATTATATTATAATACACAGTATTTACATACAGTAAAATATCACATGCATCCATTAAATATATACCTTTCTACATAAATGGGGCAATTTTGTTGACATTTACTCTATTTACTTTATATAAACCAGAATAGAACCCTTTTTATGGTTGTCCATAAAATTTTTATATCATACTATATAGTAACTGATATATTGTAAAGCAGCAAATGCATCCACTGATTATATGCCCTTTTTACACAAAATGAAGCTATTTTGTTATTATTTGAAATTTATTTGTTTGTCTGGCAGATTTACAAAAAACAAAAATATCTTTACTTCATAGGAAATCAGACACTTTATTTCTAATCTTGTATCCTTTTGTTTACTTCAATCCCCTTTGACCTTGCAATCCCCGATCCTCCATAAAGTCTAAACAGATCTGAGGAAACATCAGAGGTTTCCGCATTGGACATGAGTACAACATCAGCTGTTAAACTCGTATGATTCCTGCATTTTCACATTTGGCTTGGCACACTTCACAGGTAATGTTTTCTAAACTCATTTGTTGATTTGAATTAGACTACTAAATGATACCAAAGAAGAATTAAAACAGAAATAAGACTGGCCATCATCTCACAAAGACTTGCCCTAACAATAATAATTTAAGAGATAAATTCACATTTATATTCACATCTAAACATCTATGGGAACATATAGATACAGATGAACACAGCACTCATAAAACAAGAGTAGATCACACTTGTAGACTCATCATGCATATTAACTTCTTATTAATAGGACTGCAAGCAATATGAATCTTACTTTGTTTAACTCCAATATTGTAGTCCATCTGTTCTTCCAGTGCTGAATTTTCTGGCCTGTTAGCGGCTGAGATTTCTCCTCGTAGATGCCATGGCTTTTCTGTAAGGACATCTTCCTCGAGGGTGTCGATCAATCGCAA
>NC_061823.1:7283977-7286477 GCF_019202785.1 Penaeus chinensis | reverse complement strand
GTGTGGGCAATGGGAAAGCATCGCAACTACAAGAAGGAATTCAAAAATTACCCTCGTAGGAAGGCTATCATTCCCTTCCTTCTGTAAAACATATCAAATGAAGTTCTTCAAGAGATTTACATCAAATTTCATTATCAAAATAGCTTTTTCATGCTTATACTTCTTGTCTTTAAATATGGTAAATCTATCATGAAAGTGACTGGATATTCTGTGGAGAGAGAAAATTACATCATGTTAATTTTGACACGACTAATGTTTAATATCAATGTAAGTCATTGAATTGCTGTTTGATGTGCATTAAGATAATGGCTAATCCATTTCACACACAAATGGAGATTGTGATTGCTTCATTCTGTTTATTTTAGAATGAAAAGGATGAGACAAGTACCTAATAAGATTCAATTTCACACAATAACAGTTTAGTTGTAAATTAGGCTATAGATGTAAATGTTTGTTTCAGATTATCTGATTTGCAGTGAGGATCCAGGTGCATAAATGTCTTTTCCCTTTCGTTACCTCCAGCACATTCTCAGTGTTTTAGCACATTTTTATTAATATTTTATTGACTGTATATTAAGGGTTAAAATAGAGATGAAAAGAGTTTTTCTGTACCTTCATAGATTTGAATGCAGGTTTATGATATGGTACAGCCAGCATTATAATTTTACAGCTATTCATATATGTACAAATGTAAGGTTAACAACAGTGAAGTAATACATGTCTCCTCTGTATTCTAGAGATGTTTTCTCAGTATTTGCTAACCATTGCCATATAATAAAATAGGTATTAAACTTTAACATATTGGACTTAAGTGATCAGTCACATGCCAAATGATGAACAGCTATACATGTGTGTAGAGGGGGTGCAGTGACTAAATTGATTAAGTGTAGATGGAAGTTTGTATTTGTAAAGAAATTTCATAGAGAAATAAATTTACCCATGAGAAAATTACATTTATTTGATCCAGGATACTTGGTTTATCAGAATTGCATAAGGTTATACTACTTGTTGCATGTATGTGAACAGCTCCCCACACCCTAAAGAAAGAAAGAACGAAAGAAATCCTTTCCTTGCATACTATTTTAACATTTAAAAGTACTTGAGGAAAGGATTCTATTGTAATTATGTAACATTAAGAATTCAGATAATGAGATTTTGTATAAGGTGGATCTCTCATAGTTAATATGGTTCATCAGAAAGGTGCTTTTGCTAATATTAGTGAATATCATGGCCCACTGGTGTTTATTGTGGGGATAATTTGATGCTGATAGAAGGAGCTAGCAACTAATGGTGGTTGATATGTTCAATAGGTGATAGAAGAGAACTGAAAAGCAACAAGAAGAGAAATTACAGTGATGGAGGTCCGAGAAATGAACATCTGGAATAAATATGTGGAAGCTGTATTAAACTCAGTTCAGAGAGGTTACAGGGTGCACAACC
Source organism: Penaeus chinensis (assembly GCF_019202785.1). Lineage (NCBI taxonomy): Eukaryota > Metazoa > Arthropoda > Malacostraca > Decapoda > Penaeidae > Penaeus > Penaeus chinensis. Next base: position 7,285,037 of record NC_061823.1, on the reverse strand, counting down.
CCCAGCAATAGCTATATCTACTTTGTCATATGCAATCACTGTGTCTCTGAGCACCTGATGCTGAGTCAGTCCTACACTGCCCTGCATACATATGTGGTGGATTCTTTGTTGTCCAAAGTGGGAGTTAGTGGACGGCAGCTCCCCATTAGGGGGGTTGCAGTTGACTATACAAAAGCCATGGGAGCCAGGGGCACAGTATTCCCTTGATTAATCACCTTGACGGGTAGACTGTTTCTTTTCCCTACTTATTTTAGGTGCACCATGGATTATTTTACCATTATTAGGAGCAATAAGATCTCCACTCCCATCTTCTGTACAGTTTTCTTCACTGTCTACTCCTCCCCCTCTACCTACTCTTGTCCTTTTACTACTTCCACCTCTGCAAACCTTTTGAGTACCCTCTGAGTACTCAAGTAGGCAAAGTTTCCTTTAGCAGTCGTTCTGATCGTTCACACCTTGTCAGTAACGTCCTAGTCCTGACTGACCTCACTTTCAAACCTATTCCTGCAGACCCTCGCTCCTCTCTTAATACTTTTACTGGAACTGTTTCTGTTCCCCTGACTGATTGTCCCATTTAAGACAAGGACAGATTAGACTGTGAAAATGACCTGACTTATTGACTATGATGCAGTGGCATTACAATGCTACACTATTGCTCTCAGAGGCCAGCATAAGTTCTACACCAACACTGGTAAAATTAGCTTCTGTAGACATGGCGACATCCACAAAGTTTATATTCGTGGAGTGACCTGCCCTGTTCGACCATATCGACCCTGTCCTCGTCAATGACCAGGTTATAACCTTTAGATTGTTCTGCTCAATCACTTACATGTCCCAATTGTGGTGGCTCCCATAATGTATTTTATAGGAACTGCCCTGCCTAAAAGCTCAGATCTGAGGTAGCAGTTCTCAGATTCAAATTAGGCCTAACTCTATGCGACGTTAGACAGGAAGCACACCAATGAGATTTTTTCCTCTACCTATTCTATAGCTATCCTTCACTCCACACCCCCTCCATCTCAAGATGTCAGCATCTCCCCCAATATCTCTTCCCTTTACC
>NC_061823.1:7258977-7268977 GCF_019202785.1 Penaeus chinensis | reverse complement strand
TGATAATAATAATAATGATAATAATAGTAATAATAATAATAATAATAATAATAATAATAATAATAATAATAATAATAATAATGAAAATAATATTAATAGTAATGATAATAATAATAATAACAATAATAATAATAATAATAATAATAATAATAATAATAATGAAAATAATAATAATAGTAATGATAATAATAATAATAACAACAACAACAACAATAATAATAATAATAATAATAATAATAATAATAATAATGATAATAATTGTTATTATAACAATAAAAAGAAATGATATTACTACTACTACTAATATTAACAATAACAACAATGATAATAAAAAAATGATAATGATAATAATAGTGATGTTGTTAACGATGATAGATAATACAAATGATAATAGACATAATGATAATAATAATAACAGACATAATGATAATAATAGACATAATGATAATAATAATAATAATGATAATGATAATAATAATAATAATAATGATAAGAATGATAATGATAATAATAATATTGATAATAATAATAATAATGATAATGTAATAATAATAATGATAATAATAATAATAATATTCATAATGATAATAATAGTGAAAATAATAATAATAATCATAATAATCACGATAATAATAATAATAATAATGATAATAATAATAATAATAATAATAATAATAGTAATAATAATAATGATAATAGTAGTAGTAATAATAAAAATGATAATAATAATAATAATAATAATGATAATGATAATAATAATAACGATAATACTAATAATGATAATAATAGTAATAATAATAATAATCAATATGATAATAATAATACTAATAATAATAATAATAATGATAACAATAATAATAATAATAATAATACTGATAATAATAATAATAATAATAATAATAATAATAATAATAATAATAATAATACTGATAATAATAATAATAATAATAATAATAATAATAATAATAATAATGATAATAATAATAATGATAATAACAATGATAATAGTAAAAGTAATAACAATGATAATAGTAAAAGTAATAACAATGATAATGATAATAGTAGTGATAATAATAATAACAATGATAATGATGATAAAAGTAATAATGATAATAACAATGATACTACTACTACTGATATCACAATCATAACAATAGTAATAATAATAATGATTATAACATTGATGATGATGCTAATCACGATAACAGTAACAATAACAATAATGATGATAATGATAGTAATAAGGAAAACAATAATAAAAATAGTAAAGATAATAATGAAGATGATGATAACAATAATAACAATAATAATAATTATAATAATAATAATAACAATAATGATAATAATAGTAATAATAATAATGATAATAGTAACAGTAATAATAATAAGAATGATAATGATAATAATAATAATAATAATAATAATAATAATAACAAAATTATATTAATAATTACAATAATATTGATTGTGATAATGATAATAATAACTGTAATAATAATCTAACGCTGAAAATGATAATGACAATAACGATGATGTTAATAACAAGGATGATAATATTAAGAATATTCGAAATAATGATAATGAGATGATAACATCAGCAATTAATTACAATAATACATAATGACACTGATAACAGTAGCAGTAGTAGAAGCATTAGTACTCTGCTACTAACGTTTTGAAAATGAATGAAGGTAAAGACTATAGTAGTGACAATAGTAGTGATAATAAACACAATTCCAAACAATAACAAATTATATCAAAAGAACAGTATGAACGATAGCTATGATGACTGTCGTGAGAACAATGATATCTATTAGCGTTGCAAAAACTCCAACAATAAAACTGTAACGCCATTTATGATAACAGGATACGAACAATAACATAAAAATGATAAAATGATGAGCACGGTATTCTAAAATGCAACATCATGCAATCCCAGGAGGCTTTCAGCGTAATTCATAATCATTTTTTGCTCTAAAGCTGAAGCAGTATTTCTCCTCCGCCCTTCATCTCTCAGTCTCTTTCTCTGTCTCTCTCCCTCACACACATTCATACACATAGACACACACATACACACGCACACACACATACAAACACACACACACATATACACGGTCACATACACACACACGTGCTCTCTATCTCTCTCTCTCTCTCTCTCTCTCTCTCTCTCTCTCTCTCTCTCTCTCTCTCTCTCTCTCTCTCTCTCTCTCTCTCTCTCTCTATCTCTCTATCTCTCTCCCCCTCTCTCTCTTACGGTTGCTGCTATTGTTTTTCCTTTCATCACCTTCAAATTACACATTTATTTCAGAATATATTACAACAAAAGTCTACTGTTGATTATCATAACAATTACTATCATAATTGTCTAAGTAAAACGGATGCATTCATCAAGGAAATGGTATCCGTGTCCGATCTGGATATGATTCAGTGCCTGCGTCCCTCTCTGAATAATGTGATCACACACACACACAGGCGCACACACACACACACACACACACACACACACACATACACACACACACACACACACACACACACACACACACAGACACACACACACACGCACACACACACACATGAAGGTGTATGTGTGTGTGTTTGTGTATGCGTGTGTGTGTGCATATGTGTGTATGAAGGTGTATGTGTGTGTGTTTGTGTATGCGTGTGTGTGTGCATATGTGTGTATGAAGGTGTATGTGTGTGTGTGTATGTGTGTGTGTTTGTGTATGCGTGTGTGTGTGCATATGTGTGTATGAAGGTGTATGTGTGTGTGTGTATGTGTGTGTGTGTATGTGTGTGTGTTTGTGTATGCGTGTGTGTGTGCATATGTGTGTATGAAGGTGTATGTGTGTGTGTTTGTGTATGCGTGTGTGTGTGCATATGTGTGTATGAAGGTGTATGTGTGTGTGTTTGTGTATGCGTGTGTGTGTGCATATGTGTGTATGAAGGTGTATGTGTGTGTGTTTGTGTATGCGTGTGTGTGTGCATATGTGTGTATGAAGGTGTATGTGTGTGTGTGTATGTGTGTGTGTTTGTGTATGCGTGTGTGTGTGCATATGTGTGTATGAAGGTGTATGTGTGTGTGTGTATGTGTGTGTGTGTATGTGTGTGTGTGTATGTGTGTGTGTGTATGTGTGTGTGTGTATGTGTGTGTGTGTATGTGTGTGTGTGTATGTGTGTGTGTTTGTGTATGCGTGTGTGTGTGCATATGTGTGTATGAAGGTGTATGTGTGTGTGTTTGTGTATGCGTGTGTGTGTGCATATGTGTGTATGAAGGTGTATGTGTGTGTGTGTATGTGTGTGTGTTTGTGTATGCGTGTGTGTGTGCATATGTGTGTATGAAGGTGTATGTGTGTGTGTTTGTGTATGCGTGTGTGTGTGCATATGTGTGTATGAAGGTGTATGTGTGTGTTGTGTGTGTGTGTGTTGTGTGTGTGTGTGTGTGTGTGTGTGTTGTGTGTGTGTGTGTGTTGTGTGTGTGTGCGTGTGTTCGTGTGTGTGTGTGTGTGTACATGTGTGTGTGTGTGTGTGTGTGTGTGTGTGTGTTTGTGTATGCGTGTGTGTGTGCATATGTGTGTATGAAGGTGTATGTGTGTGTGTGTATGTGTGTGTGTTTGTGAATATGAGAAGCAAGGAACCACTAGTATTTTACTTATATTCACCGTACTTCCTATCCACATGGAGCTACACATTTTAAAAGCACACAGTAGCTCCTTGTAAAAGCATGCCGTATTTCACTCCTGAATAAATATGAAGTCGCAAATGGCTATAAGTATCTATAAAACAAAAAACAAAATAATAGCATGTATGATTATTGGTATATGGAATCCCTTATACAGTAGTCTTAGAACTGCTTCACGATCATACATAATGCCAAACAATAACCATAGACTTTACTAATTTGCAGTAATACGACATTTTCTTCATCATAACCAAACAGGAGTTTCCACCGGGGCGAACTTTCACCCAAAGCTAAAGCTAAACATGTCAAATTTAAACCTCATGCCAATTAGTTAATTGCTAGCAGGAACGGATGGAGGCTGTTCTCTACTGCAAGACTCATTTCCCGATTACATTTGGCATTGCCTCGTGCCAGGGTCGGTTTGAGTCAGTAAGTTAAAAATCGACTCGTAGCTTCCTTCTTATATCATGATCTTCAATAATCTAAGTAAATGCAAATTACTATGTCGTTCGTTTCAAGAGGACAGTCTTTTCGCTGTAACAATTTCGGTAAAAAAGGTACATTTGTAATGAAGGTAAAAACTGTGCAACTACCCTTGATTAATGTTTTCTGTCGTATATGTAAGCGGCAAAAAATGAAATAAAAGACTCACATAATGCTCGTGCGTAGCAGGGAAAGAAGAGAGAGAGAGAGAGAGAGAGAGAGAGAGAGAGAGAGAGAGAGAGAGAGAGAGAGAGAGAGAGAGAGAGAGAGAGAGAGAGAGAGAGAGAGAGAGAGAGAATTAAATATTCTACAATTGTAGAAAAGAGTAATTTGTCAGTCTTGCATCTTTCAAAATGCTTACAAAAGCCAAGATCCAGCGTATCACTGGGAGAAGGCAAATTGCGAGAGGAACAGAGCTATGCTTTGAAACAATGTTTTACCCTGTTACCTAAACAGTGAATATTCCAAGTAATGAAAAATAGTAGTCTATTGTTCTGTAACTGTAGCAAGGTTGGAGGGGGGAGTTTCCATCACCGTACAAGGATCTCTCGACACAAAAACTAGCAAGGAAGACGGGGAAAACAACCAGCAGAAAAATAAATATATTTACGAGGTACTGGACTTACAATGTAGGTCATCTGTCGCATTTAGCACCTGTTTTTCGTGAATTTCCTCCTGGTACCTGGAGGGAATGGCATATGTGGATGTGAATGTACTGTATACCCGTTTATCTGTCTGCCTGTGTGTGTGTCTGTATGTACATATATATGTATGTATGTATGCATGTATGTATGTATATTTGTATACATTCATGTTTGCGTGTATGTATATGATGACTCAGTTATAGAGGCCAGTGCCGGACATTGAAATTATATTTACACACACACACACACACACACACACACACACACACACACACACACACACACACACATATATATATATATATATATATATATATATATATACATATATATATATACACACACACACATATGTGTATGTGCATGTGTGCGTATATATAGGTGTACATGTATACATATACATATATATACACATATGTATGTATGTATGTATCTACCTATCTATCTATATATACAAACATCTATATATCTATCTATCTATCTATCTATCTATATCTATATTATGTTGTCTCACTTTCAATAAATCTAGCCTTACACTGTGAGTTTTTCTACCATAGAATCAACACGGTAGTGTATAACCATTCATAGATATACATACATACATACATATATATATATATATATATATATATATATATATATATATATATATGTATGTATATATATATATATGAATGGTAAAACACTACCGTTTGATACTATGGTAAAAAAAACTCACAGTGTAAGGCTAGATTTATAGAAAGTGAGGCTACAGTATCGGAATCCAGGATGTAACAAGCATTCCAATCTCTAGGTCTGAAGTGGGGGAAAGGGGGAGAGGAGGGGTACAAAAGAGAGAGAGGAATGGAATAAGAGCTGGGGATGTCACGGGGCAGGTGAGGCAAAGACGGTACGGGTAAAAAAACGGAAGAAACGAAAGGAGAGGTCAGATCAGGTTCGAAAGGGCCGAGGTCCGGGGATTTCGTACTGTGTGCAGGGTAGGGTGGCCGGCGGTACGGAAAAGAAGGAGGCGGAGGAATGTGGGAAGAGAGGGGGGAGACCTGTCGGCAGGAAGAAAAGCCGTCTGTTCAGTGTAGAAATTAGACAGAAGTTTTATTTAAGGATGGGTTCCACCAGCCATGAGGGCGTGGGGAAATCTGCGGAAGGAAAAAAGGACATTCGCGACTATGAACAGTCATGGAAGTGGAGGGGGAAATAGGTGGGAATTTAGAAGGAGGGGTGGAAGAAATTAGGGTGGGAGATTGTGGTGTTTTGAGTGGGGGTATGGGGGGAGGGGGGGGGGTAATGTGTGTGTGTGTGTGTGTGTTTGGTGTTGTGTTGTGTGTGTGAGTCTATAATACATCATGTTGTATGTATGTGTGTGTGGTGAGTGATGTGTTTGTATGTATATACACCTCATATTTACATACTATATATACTATATTTATATATATATATATATATATTACATAATATACACCCACACATATATAAATACTTTTATTTTTATATATATATATATATATTTAATACCATATATATGTGTATTTATTAAAATATATATGTATATACTATATATATATATATATATATATATATATATATATTGCATTAATTATATATATTATATATTTATATATATATATATATATATATATAAATTCACACACACACACACACGCTTATTCATTTTTAATTTACCTATCCAGGGTACGCTCACTGTCCACAGTAGTTTTTTTTTTTTCGTGTTACGCACATATGTCTGCACAGGTGCTTAGCCAGTCAATTATTAGTAAGCCCTTCGATAAGAATTTGTTTGATGTTAAATTAATCCTGTTATTTTCATTATTGACTTTATGATTATTATAATGTTGATATATAATAATTATTAAATAATACTGTCTGACAATCATGGGAAAAACGGGGTTTAAATGGAGTGTTGGTTGGTAGGTTAGGAGTGGGGTGGTGTCAAACAAACACACGTATATATGGGGGAACCATCAGTTAAGGGCATTTTTGTTTTCTTGATGATATGGAGGGGTTTGGGTTAGAGTAGGAAATGGAATAATGGTAAATCGGGTGTGTGGTGGGATTGAGTGGTTGGGGATTGGGGGGGGTTTTGTTTGGGGGGGGGGGAGTATGGCGGGGTGGGTTGGGAGTTTCGGAGTGCCGGGAGTGAGCTGGAAGAAGTTAAGGAGAAAGAGAGAGAGTTGGGATGGAATGTGGTGAGGGGAGAGAGGAGAGAGGATTAGAGAGAGTAAGAGAGAAGAGAGAGAGGGGAGCGAGAGTAGAGAGAGAGGGAAGGAGAGAGAGAGAGAGAGAAGAGAAGAGAGAGAGAGAGAGAGAGGGGAAGACGAGAAAGGAGAGAGAGAGAGAGAGTGAGTGAGGAGGGAGAGAGAGAGGAAGAAGGAGAGTGAGAGAGGGGGGGAGCGAGGAAGAAGAGAGAAAAAAGAGAGAGCGAGAGGGAGAAGGTAAGAGAAAAGAGAGAGAGAGAGGGGAGAAATGGTAGAGTAAAGAGAAGAGATAGAAAGAACTGATGAAGAGAGAAGAAGGGGGAGAATGATAAGAGGGAGAGAAGAAAGAGAGAGGCACAGATCTCGGACTAGAATGACAAGAAGTATGAGCAGAGTCTAGATTAAAGGCATAGATACACGAAAAAGATAATAAAATAAGAAAAGAACAAAAAGAAAGGTAGGGGAAAGAAAGAAAGAAAGGCGGGAGTCCCCCCAAACCCATTCAAGCTAGAGAAGTATAAAGAGGAAGAGAGGGGGGGGGGGGGATGTTTGATGGGTGGAGGAGGAGGGGGTGAGAGGTTCCAAGAGGCGTGGTAAAGGTGGTGAAAGGATGGAAAGGTAAGGGACGGGCTAGAGGGGTGGTAAGGGGAGTGGGATCGGTGGGGTAAAGTGGTTAGTGGCTGTTGAAGGGGGGGTCGGGGGCGGGGGGAGTGGTGGGGGGAGGGGGGGAGGGAGGGGGTGGGGGGGGGGGTGGAGTGTGCCGGTAAAGGATTAGGGGGGGGGAGCTGGGGGAAAAGGGGGGGGTGAATAAGGGAACGAAGCAGCAGGCGGACCATAAGAAAAGGGAGCCGAGGGGGGGGGGGGGGGTGGTGGCGGCGGGGGAGGGGGAGGGAAAGGGGGGGGGCGGGGGGGGGGGGGGGGGGGGGGAGTAGATGGGTGGGGGAAGGTGGGTGAGGCGGAGCAGGGGAGAGAGAGGGAAAGAGAATGAAAGGACGGAAAAAAGGAGAGAAGAGAGGAGGACGAAGAGAAAGAAGTGAAGAGAGTGAGGAAACCCCCAAAAGAAATCCCTAGCCGAAAAAAAAAAAAACAAAGAAAGAAAAACCCAAAAAGGAAAAAAGACAGAAGAAAGGAGAAAAGGATAGAGAATAAGAGTAGCACAAAAAGAAAAAAACAAAAGAGGAAAAAAGAAGAAGAAGAAGAAAAAGAAATAAAAGAAAGAGAAGAGAAAAACCAAGAGAGAAAAGAAAAGTAAAGAACAAGAAAGAAGAAGAAAAAAAAAAAAAAGAAAAATAAGGACAAAAGAATAAATGAGAAGAAAAGAGGAGAAACAAAACCAAAAGAAAAAAAGAGAAACAACAAGTAAAGAAAAGAAGAAGAAAAAGAAGTGATACGATTAAAGAAAAAGAAAAAGAAAGAAAGAAAAGAAAACAAAAAAAAAAACAAGTGTAAGGAAGAAAGAAGAAAGAAAAAGAGACGAACAAAAGAAGTAGCAGGAGGAGAAGAGAAAGAAGTAAAGGAAAAAAAAGAGAGAAGAAAGGACGAAAATGAAAAAGAAAATAGTGCAAAGAAGAAGAAAAGAAGTAAATGAAACAAGCGAAAGACGACAGGGAGTAGGGGTCGAGAAGTGAGGAAAGAAAGAAAGGAAGAGGAGGGCAAATTAAGAGAGAGAGATAGAAGGAGGGAACATAAGCAGATAACAGTAAAAACGAGAGAAAAGATGAGATAAGGAGACAGAAAATAAGGAGAAAAGCAAAAAGAAAGCGTAAAATAGGATAAGATAAACAAAAGAAAGAAGGAGGAATAGAAATAAAAAAAAGAGAAAAAGGGAAAAAGAAGCCTGCGGGAGAGAACACAGGAAGGAGAAACGAAGAAGAGAAGTTAATAAAAGAAAAGAAAAAGAAAAAGTAAAGAGGCAAAAACAGAAAAGGATAGAATGAAGGAAAATAGAAAAAAATAAGAGGAAAAAACAAAAGATAAAAAATAGGAAAGAATACAGTGAGCAAAGAAGAAAGAAGATGAAGGAGAAAAGAGGCATGAAAAAGAAAGGAGAGGAGAGAAATCAAAGCAGCGAGAAGGACAAGAAAAGTGAAGATAGAAAGAAGTGAAAGAGCAAAAAAAAGTAAGAAAAGAAACAAGAAAAACGAGAGCCAAAAGGGGTAGAAAAACAAGAAAGAAGGAGGGGGGGGACGAAAAGGAAAAAAAAAGAGGAGAAAGAAAGAGAAAGAAACAGAAAATGAATGAGGAAAAGAAAAAAAAAAAGAAAAAGAACAAAAAAGAGAGAAAGAGAAAAAGAGTAGAAAAGAAAGACCAAGAAAAGGGAGGAAAAAGATAAAGAAAGAACATAAAAAATAAAGAAGCCAGAAAAAGAAACAGGAAAAAAAAAAAGACAATAGAAAGGGTCGGTAGAAGAAACAGGAAAAAAAAGAGAAAGGAAGGCAGTAAAAAAAAAAGAGAAAGGTAGGAAAAAGACACAAAATATGAACGCGAAGAGAGATAGAAAAAAAGGAAAATAAGAAGAGATCAAGAGGAAGAGGAATAAAATAAGCAACAAAAGAGAACCAGAAAAGAAGGGGGGGAAGAAAACAAAGAAAGGTAGGAAGTAAAAAACTAAACGATGGAAAGAACAAAAGGAGAGATAGTAGGCAATAGAGGATTTCCGATGATAACACAGCAGATCACGAGGGGGGGGGGGGGAAAGGGGTGGCAAAGGGTGGGGTAAAAAAGAGGGGAGAGAAGAAGGGGTGGGGGGAGGTGGTGAAAGGAGAGGGGAGAGAAAAGAGAAGAGAGGGAGAGAGAGAGAGAGAGAGAAGAGAGAGAGAGAGTAGAGAGAGAGAGGAGAGAGAGAGACGAGAGTAGGGAGAGCAAGAAAGAAAGAAGAAGAGAGAGTGAGAGTAGGGGGAGGTGAGAGGAAAAGAGGGAGGAGGAGAGAGAAGGTGAAGAAGAGGGGGGAGTAGGAGAGAGAGAAGAGAGCAAGA
>NC_061823.1:7228977-7236477 GCF_019202785.1 Penaeus chinensis | reverse complement strand
AAGCTCACAAGACAACCATGAGCCACAACTACTATACTAGTTTCACGGTAACTGTGCGAGGCCGATAAATAAAGCCTGCACTATTCTTAGACTCTGATACCATCCCAAGCAATTTCAAAGTGTTCCTAAACAGAAACAGATACAGTCATGATCAGAGGGATAAGACACCGCCATCAGCCAGACCGACGGTCAGATCACACATGCTGAAAATAGATCACAGTAATGCACAATCTCTCCTTGGACATTTTGATGATATAGAAATGTTCATAATGGAGAGAAATCTTGATATATTATGTGTAAGTGAAGCCCTCTTTATGTTATATATAGTGCAGTCTGTTACTATCTTTGTCCATCTGTCGTCCTGTCTCCGACATATATGATATGCCCATTGTTAGTTTTTTTTTTTTTTTTTTTTTTTTTTATGCTCACAAGTATATCTTCCTATTTTGTCTGTTCCCTGATCCACATCGCCCTCATCCAATCTCTTAGGCTAATTCCAAGCATCAACCTCTCCATCCGTCTGTGGGCACTTATTAGTTTCCTCTCCAGTAATTTGATTGTAGTCTATGTTTTTGATCGATAGGCCATAACTGGGAGGACGAACTGGTTAAAGTCTTTTATTTTTAAACATAATGGCAAGGAGCATCTTAGTATGTTACTGTGTCTGCAGAAGGCTTTTTTTTTTTTTTTTTTTTTTTTTTTTTTTTTTTATGCTCACAAGTATATCTTCCACTTTTGTCTGTTCCCTGATCCACATCGCCCTCATCCTATCTCTTAGGCTAATTCCAAGCATCAACCTCTCCATCCGTCTCTGGTCACTTATTAGTTTCCTCTCCAGTAATTTGATTGTAGTCCATGTTTTGGATCCATAGGCCATAACTGGGAGGACGAACTGGTTAAAGTCTTTTCTTTTTAAACATAATGGGAAGGAGCATCTTAATATGTTACTGTGTCTGCCGAAGGCTTTCCAACCTAGACTGATGTGTTCCTTAATTCCCTCTTTTCTAGATGTGTTTGTCTGTACGAGTTGCCCAAGATATATATACTTGTCCACTACTTCTAGCGCTTCGCCTTTTACATGTATCAGTTCGAACTGAACTCTACTGTTGAACATGATCGTAGACTTTTTCTTGTTCATCCTAAGTCCGACTTTCAGACTTTCTCCATTCAGATTAGTTGCTGCTTTTCATTTGCAGATTCACTAAAGATAACAATATCATCTGCAAATCTTATATTGCTTATTTTGATACCCTTTTCGTTCCAATCCAGCTTCTTGAATATTTCCTCAAAGCAAGCTGTATACAGTTTTGGTGAGATGGTATCACCCTGTCTAACACCTTTTTTGATTGGCATTTTATCGGTTTCCGTGTGGAGCTTGATGGTTGCTGTACCATCTTGGTATATATCTTTCAGTATTTTGCAATATACCTCCTTTACTCCCTGTCTTCGAATAGCTTATAGTACTGCTGGTATTTGTACAGTCAAATGCCTTCGTTATCGATAAATAACATACACGGGTTTCCCATATTCGTTTATTTTTTTCTTATTTGGTTAAGCGTATGGATATGGTCTGTTGTTGAGGATGCACTGCGGAATCCTGCCTGTTCTCTATACTAATTCTGTCTTCACCTGTTGTTTTCCCTCTCTTCATGCCTTTAAGCACTCTTTTTATTTCTAATGTTGTGATGTTAGGTACGTCTCTAGTTACAGCGTTCGTTGCTACCCGTGGCTGGCTGTTCATTTGAGTTGTATAGATCCCTGTAAAAGTCTTCCATTACTCTTATGATTTAATTCGTATTAAATGTCACTTTTCCGTCTGGTTTCTTTATTGCATACATTTGATTTCTCCCTATTCCGAGTCTCATTTTACCTGTTTTCATGCTGGTACCTGAGATCACTGTTTCAATTATTATTTGAGGATTGGATTCCCGTACGTCTTCTCTCTTCTTTTTATTTATAGTCTTTGTTAGTTCTATTTTGTCCCTTTCTGGCGATACTTTCATGACCCTACGTTTTTGCATAAGTTGTTTAGTTTCAATCGAGAGCATGCTGGAGCTTTGCTTGACGTTCTTACCGCCTACTTCAAGTGTAGCTTTCTTTATTATGTCATTGTTTATTTGGTCAGTGTCGCTGAGAAATGAATATCTGTTTTGGATGTTAAGGTTAAATTCGGTCGCTCTGGTCTTCAACTTAGCTAAATTTGGCTGCGGTTTTCATATGATTTTTCTTCTGTTTTTTTACCTATTTTGACATTAAAATCTCCCATAATTATTGTGAAATGGGTTTTTATTCTCTCGCTGGCTCAATGAACATCATAAAAGCTCTCTATTTCTTTATCACTTTGGCTGTAGGTCGGAGCATAGACTTGAACAATCTTTAAGTTGTACCTATGGTTTAGTTTTATTGTTACTGGAGCCACTCTTTCGCTTACACTGTAGAATTGCACGATATTCTTTTCTAAACGTTTGTGAACTAAGAAACCTACCCCTAATTCCTGCTTGCTACCCTGGGGTTAACCTCTCCAATAGAGCACGCGTCCATCTTTTGGTATCTTCTGTTCTTCGCCTAATCTTCTAACCTCACAGAGTCCTACAACATAACATTTAATGAAAGATAGTTCTCAAGTAATACTAGTGTGTCGGTTTCAGTTCTCATTGTCCTTATATTATATGTGCAAGGGTTCACCAGCGTGGGGCGGCCTGTTTTTAACCGGAGATTTTTAGCACACACACACACACACACACACATACACACACACACACACACACACACACACACACACACACATACACACACACACACAGACAAACACATATGAATATATATGTATGTATATATATACATATATATACATACATATACATATATATATATATATATACACACACACACACACACACACACACACACACACACACACACACATCACCCTGGTATCAAACACACCTCAGCCACACAAACGAACCCAGACATGAGCGACTGGGGGGAGAAATTTCCAATTCGTTGAAGTAACAGCCAGTTTTGAGTTATTTTCTCTTCTCTTCTGATCCTCTTTCCAAATGTCTCCCGCCTCGCTGTACCTGACTTTCACCTCGGCCCGTTTGCATGACTGAATGATTTCCTTTGCAACGGTTTGCCTCTGCATGGCTCTTGTTCCTCTTTCGTGCACGTTTATTCTTTCTCCTTTCTTTCTTTATATCTATTTCTCTCTTTCTCTTTATCTCACTCTATCTCTCTCTCTCTCTCTCTCTCTTCTGCTCTTTCTCTCTCACTTTCTGCCTCATTCTCTCTCTCTCTCTCTCTCTCTCTCTCTCTCTCTCTCTCTCTCTCTCTCTCTCTCTCTCTCTCTCTCTCTCTCTCTCCCTCTCTCTCTCTCTCTCTCTCTATCTATCTATCTTTAGTATATCTATATATCTATATATTTCCTCGTTCTCTCTCTCTCTCCCTCCTCTTTCTCTCTCGCTCTTCTCGTTTTCTCCTCCTCTCTCTCTCGCTCTTCTCTCTCTCTCTTCTCTCTCTCTCTCTCTCTCTCTCTCTCTCTCTCTCTCTCTCTCTCTCTCTCTCTCTCTCTCTCTCTCTCTATTTTCCCCGTTCTCTCTCTGGCTCTCTTTCTCCCCTCCTCTCTTTCTCTCTCTCATTTCCCCTGTTCTTGCTATGCCAATTGCTATACATATTAATCAGCGGCTTATTGACCGAATGACAGTGATTAGTGAATAGTCCCACCATCGCCCCGGACCACCGTGGCTACGGGTTCGAGTATGCCGTAAAGTGCACAAACATCGTTATATATATATATATATATATATATATATATATATATATATATATATATATATATAAATACATATATACACACACACACATATATGTATATATCTAAATATATATATAAATATACATGTATATATATATATATATATATATATATATATGAATACACACACACACACATATATATATATATATATATATATATAAATATGTTTTATATATATGTATATATATCTATATATGCATATCTACATATCTATTATACGTACATATATATTTATATATATATATATATATGTATGTATTACATATTTGGATATATATATGTATATTTATTTATTTATTTATTTACATACATATATCTATCTATATAAACACGCACACAAACATGCGTATGCTTTCCTTTTTCCATCTGTCCCACCCACTCTGCAGCTGCCTTGGCGACCCTCCACCACGCAGCCCGTCGGTCGAGTGGCAAGTGGCCGCCCTCACGCCCTATCGCTCTCGCACTCGACGCTCGAGGAGTTGGAGAACTGTTCATCGACAACGGCTTGTGTGAAATGATAGCGATAACGGAGGCCGGGACATTTCTCTCTTCCTGCCTTCGCCAAATGTTTACGTTCTGACGAAATCTATTTTTGTTTTTCGCTTTCGTTATTATCGTCTTTGTTCTTCGTTCCATCTTTAGTCCCGGGTCTCGTTTTTTTTTTCGTCTTTTCACACATTTTTTTCTTGATTTATCGCAGCTACTCTCATGATCTGGTATATCGGCGTTGCTGGCTTCCACCATTTTTTACGAAATATGGTTTTGTTCGGAGGAGACGCCAGATTAGATGAAACGAGGAGCTCTGTTAAATTCTGGTTTTATTTCTCAATTTCCTCCCTCAACTTTTCCTCCTATTCTTGTATTCTCTTCTTCTGAAGGCTGGAACTTTGGGTTGGAAAATAGTCGTCGGATATGATGCCCTTCTGGACCGGACTTGATCCCTCCTTTCGAGAGCCGAATTTTTTTTAGTAAACTTCAATAGATTTTGTCTTCGATTTTTGTCTTTGTTCCCTGTTTTTCTGTTTTAATTATATTACTTTCACTTGAATACTAACTAGCAAGACCCTTCACCCTCTTTCTTCGTTTTATCAACCTGTATATTATGTCCTTTTATCTTTTGGTGCGTCTATCTCTCTTTATTTTTCTACGTGTCTATTCTTCTCCCTCTTTTAAAAAATCTTTCTGGCTCAATATTTCTGTCTGTCTCCTTCTCCCTTCCAACCTTACATCCGCATGTCCCCTAAATCTCCTTTTTATCTCTTTACTGAACCGCCTCTTCTACGTATCTTCACCCCTTTCCTTTATCTCCTTTTATTCTTTATCGATATTTTTTACTTTAATTTCTTATCTTTGTCGTCTTTCTCTTTATATTTAGCTCTCATCTTCATCGCCTTTTCGTTTTAACACCTTGTCTTGCCTTTCAGTTGTTTTCTCTTTCTTTTTAATTGTATATCCGTTTTTCCACTCCTTTTTTGTTATAGTTTGTTATATATATATATATATATATATATATATATATATATACATATCTATGAATCTATATGTATATATATGTATATATACACATACATATATATATATATATATGTGTGTGTGTGTGTGTGTGTGTGTGTGTGTGTGTGTGTGTGTGTGTGTGTGTGTGTGTGTTTTTCGACTTCTTTTTTGTTGTCCGTTTTTTGAAGGTTATATATATATGTATATATATATATATATATGTATATATATGTATATATATATAAAAATATGTATATATACATATATATATACATATTTATATAAAATATATATGAATATATATATATAAGTATATATTAATATAATTCTCTGATTACTATCAGGATGCACTTTTTATCCAATGTAATTTTGCTAGCGTTAATGTAAGGTTGAAAATCCGTATGAAAGCAAAGAAATGAGGACGCCCAACACTTTAGTCTTGAGCTGCTACTGACGTATATGATCTGAATCATTGACTTGAAAACTGTTTGGATGCCTTCTAATGTTAATAACTATTGTCAATAACTGTGAAATAATTATAAGGCGTTTACAAACTACATTTTCAGTCTCCATTTTGCTGTATATAGTGATTATTGGAAGAGAAGAGAGAGACTGCATAACGATCGACAATTAATCATAATAATTGATTTATAAATAATAGTATTTGCATCTTATGTTTAGAGTTTTCGTCCATCAACATTACAAAGGAATTGATTGATTAGTCTGTTATCGGCATTTGTGATCGGAAATATTAGTCGTATCATACATTATTCTACCTGGCAGGACTGTATGATAAAACGCGACTCACGGTTTGAATTGTGGTATTTGCTTCTTCTGATGTTTAGTGGTTCATTAAATCATAATTATATTTATTCATGCAGCAGTGGTCACGTTAATAATCAGAGGTTGAAGGCCTTAATATTTACAGATTATTTAATTAAGGCTGTACATTTTTTTTTTTTTTTTTGCATGCCCTTCATAATCGTGATAATCTTTCGTCCTAGAAACCGTATTTATTTCTCAAACTGATATCATAATAGCTGTAAAAATTAGTTATGAGTAAAATGTGAAGTATGTATATCATGTACGTATATACATTTTTTTTTCCACAGACATGTGTATATATATAAAAAAACTGCAGAATCAAAGACATCTGAGTTTATTTGTTTTATTGTGCAGTAAACATTATAAATTTTCAGCTTAGGTACTAACGAAAAGGAAAACAGTCTTTTGTATATAGACGCTAAGGGTTGTATATTTTAAATATCATATATACATACAACATTGTACAAGGCTGGTGCATATTTAATCATACTATATACATATCTATACCTAGCCGCATCCACCCACAGATATCCCCAACGAACATAAAAAGTGGTAGTTAGGAGTATTCAAGTATTTTTAAGTTCAAGTGGTAAAATATTTTAACACACACACTCAAACACACACACACACAGACGCACACACACACACATATATATATATGTATGTGTGTGTTTGTGTGTGTGTGTGTGTGTGTGTGTGTGTGTGTGTGTGTGTGTGTTTGTGTGTATGTGTGTGTGTATGTGTATGTGTATGTGTGTGTGTGTGTGTGTGTGTGTGTGTGTGTGTGTGTGTGTGTGTGTGTGTGTGTGTGTGTGTGTACGAACACGCACACGCACATACATATATAAATACATAGAGGAATGGTAAAACACTCTACCATGCTAATACTATTTTAGAAAATCAGTATACAAACTAGATTTATTGATAATGAGACAGCAGTTTCGAAATCCACCTGGACCTATCTTCAGGTTCGACTTTTCATTTCTTCAATAAGAACTATATCGGAAATATGGGTGACATCCTTCTCTGTGATTCCCTTCGTAAATAAAATCATTTTAGTTTCTCCCCCGTGCGCTTCTATCATTAGGAACATTCAAATACGGAAGCCCATGCAGAGACATCAGGGCAATGCTAAATACGCTATTCACCAACCCATTCACTCAAGGCAGTCTTTGACCCTCCATTCATTCACGATTTCGAGCAATGGCAAAGCACGGAATTCTCGAGACATCTCGTGAGCAAACGTTGACGCTAATGCTAAATCATGTAACAGAATAATGTAAAAAAAATAAGAAAAAATCGACGTAAATGAGGTGTTATTATTAACGCCATAGCAGATATAATATAGACCTATCTTTATTGTT
>NC_061823.1:7191477-7198977 GCF_019202785.1 Penaeus chinensis | reverse complement strand
ATTAATAATAACTATAACAATAATCGTAATGCTTATGGTGAAAATAGTAAAAGCATAATACAATGACAAAAATAATAATAATGAATGTAATGATAATACTAGTACTAGTGCTACTATAAACGACAGCACTAATAACGATGACAAAAACAAAACAATAACAATCGTAAACAACAACAATAACAACAATATTAATGACAATAATCATATTGCAGCTCTGCCTATGTTCTGTCCGTCCTTCCGCTAAGCGTTCAGGCTGCACCTTACGCCTGAAATAATATTCCACGTGACTTTGGACTTCAAGTAATTTCCTTTTGATGTAAAATGGTTTGATAATTGATAGCATAGATATTACAGAATGAAGCCATCATGAGTCATCGTATTACGAATATACTGGAATCCTATTCTATCTCTGCATTGAAGTAGCTGGACTGTCAGTTAATGCAAATTTATTAGGCATACAACTCGATGGGTAATGATAATGAAAATAATAATGATAATAATGATGATGGTTATTATGACGATGATGATGATGATGGTAATTATGATGACATCAATAATAGTAATAATGATAGTAATATTTATATAATAATAATGATAGTAATATTCATATAATAATAATGATAGTAATATTTATATAATGATAATGATAGTAATATTCATATAATAATAATGATAGTAATATTTATATAATGATAATGATAGTAATATTTATATAATAATAGTGAAAGTGATATTTATACACTAATAGTAATATTGGTAAGAATAATGCTAATGGTAATATAATAATACTGATAATTTCAACAACAACAATAATAATGATATTGACGATAATGATGATAATATGCCTAATAATAATAATAATAATAATAATGATATTAGTAGTAATGATAATAATAATAATAATAATAATAATAATAATTATAATGATGATAATTATAATAATGATAATAATAATAATGATAATAATAATAATGATAATAATAATAATTATAATAATAATAATAATAATAAAACAGATTATGATAATGAACGCTACAATAAAACAAAAACTGAGTGATGATAATGATAATGATAACCATAATAATAACAATAATAGTAATAATAATGATAATGATTATAATGATAAGGATAATGCTAACATCAATAACAATACATATAATGAAGATAAAAAAAATATGAAAAAAAATTATAGCAATAATAAAATAATAACAATAACAATAAACAACAACAACAGTATCACAACGACTTGAAAGATAAAAACAATATTCCATTTTTTTACCAATTTCTTGGAAGTACTGAAGTGGAGGTCCTTCCCCCTCAGTATAAGAAAGGTTTGCTGATCATAACAACACCGATTCCTTGAGCTGAAGAAAGGATGCGGTATATAAAGAACACGCCAGACTTCCCCGGTAGGTGTCAGCTCTGCTTCTTGTTGTGGAATCTTCGTTCTGAATTTTTTTTTTTTTTTTTTGGAAAATATAGATTTGGAAGGGCCCCTGTTTGCCGTTGGGTTGGACCGAAGATGAAGGAGGAGGGAGAATATAGTGATGGTGGTTGTGATGATGATGATGGTGATGCTGATGATGGTGATGCTGATGGTGCTGTTGCTGATGGTGATGCTGCTGTTACTGATGGTGATGGTGATGGTTATGTTGTTAATGGTGATGGTGGTGCTACTGATGGTGATGGTGATGATGATACTTCTACCGCTACTACTGTTTCTACAACTACTACTACATCGAATGGTGATGATAATGATAATGATGTGAAAATTATGATCATGAATATGATAACTGCAATAACAATGAACAATTTATTTTAATCTCTGTGTTATATATCACGTGATCATCAATATCAAAGCTGAAATGGAGAATAAATGGCCATAACATTCGTGGTAAAACCTTAACTTGGAGGTGGTGGGGATTTACAATGTAAGTGTCAGAGAAAGGTGAGTATGACAAGCCATTGGTATTAAAACTATATACCAGTTTACTCTAGTTGGTCAGTACTTGAGAACATTTAACAGCTCATTTATAAATTAGCAGTTCAGAGATCGAGTCATCATTTCCCCTGGAGAAGGAGTGATGACTAAAGTTCTCTAGATAGTAATTGATAGTAATTCCCACATAAATATAAACTATAAATGTAATGAGAATGATGATAATGATGGTGGTGGTGATGATGAAGATAAGGTGGTGGTGGTGATGATGATTGTGATGCTGATAATGACAATGATGATGATTGTGATGTTGATAATGATAATGATGATGATAATAATGATAATGACAATGATGATGACAATGATGATGATAATGACAATTTTTATGATTATGATTCAGAATTTGATGATTACTGTTATGATTATGATTCAGAATTTGATGATTACTGTTATGATAATGATAATGCTGAAATAAAAAAAAAATAATAAATTAATAAGTTATAACCATCATCATCTTAATGCTAATAATAACACCAATCATAATTATAGCAGTAATAATGATAACGTAGCTGTAATGACCATGGCAAGAACAGCCCCAGGAACAGCAATAACAAATAATAATAATGATTCTCATACTGTTACAAATAATATCAACAATTAAAATCATGATACTGATGATAATGATAATAATATATTTAATGGAAATAATGAGCTAACAAAAGAAAAATGGCAGTAATACTAAAATAACAGTAATAGTAATAAAAGTAATGATAATATCAAGGACATATATAAAACAATAAAAAGTGTAAAATTGAAAAAAAAAAAAAAAAAAAAAAAAAAAAATATATATATATATATATATATATAGTCATTGTCCTACAGGATAAATAACTGTGAATTACCCTATAACGCGTCAGGAAAATAGTTTAGGAAAATTTGCTTTCTCTCACTTAATGTCTTGAAATTTGTTGATGTCATTAATAGTTATTCCGCTCTTATCATTTACATACTGGGAATATGGTGCGTGTTATGGTATTCGGGTATGTTGATATGGTGAGAGTAATGGCAATACGGTAACGGTGGTACTAACTGTAATAATAGTACCAAGATTAATATAACAGTAATATAAACAAACAAACAGTAAAGGTGATAATGTTTTGATAAGATCAAAACATTATTACGTCACGAAAACCAGGGTAATAATAGAGGTAATAACGATGATAATGATAATAACAAAAATAATAATAAAATACAATAGTGCTTATGATAACAACACTAACTCTGTTTAACAGAATATCAGCATAATATGAACTACCTTTCTGTTCAAAAGAAAGCCGAAAATAATGGCATTTTTCCCGCCAACTACCCCAACTGATAGCACCGCGGGCTATGAATTTAACTGGCGATTTGCATGTCAGATTCCGCGTTCTCATGCACCTGCAGTTGCAAATTTGTTACGTCTGATAAGTATATTCGACGCCCAGCGACCAAGGGAGGGAAAAACAATTTTCGACTCTCGGAACTTGGAGCGTAGAGTCGAATATGCCTTTTTTACGGTGCGATTTTCTTCCGACTTTTTATTTCTTTTGCTATCGACTAACAGATTAAGTATTTTTTATAATGGCGTCTGAACACGTCAGGGTAAACAGCTTTTGTTCCTAAAATCATGGATGTGCGCAGGACATACTAGAACAAACTGCTGTTAGGAAAGCCAATACTGTTTACCACCGCGCCAGGATCCTTAAGAGTGATTGTCAGTTGCAGGATCCCCAAGGAATATTTTGCTCGAAGCATCACATCATATATTACACACACACACACACACACACATACACACACACACACACACACATACACACACACACAGACACACACACACACACACATACACACACACACACACATATAGATATATATTTTATTTTTTATCGTCGTTATCAATACAGGTACATACAAACCGACTATCGCTATAGCCACCACTATGTTCATTCTGTATACAACGAGTTTATCGTCACTATCGTGTTCATTATACATGCAACTACATGATAGACCACTAAAGATGTAAAAGGGAAGAAATTTAATAATTCTGATGATAATTATAATAATTTTTTCTCGATTTAGCCCTTGTGACGTGCAGTTCCTCCTTGTTCTCAACAACTTTAACAAAGTAATTTAAAAGTCCAATAGTCCAATATCCCCTTTTAATTACTTTTTACAAGATTCTGCATCCAATCCTCTGTGATAAAGAAATAAATGAATAGGTAATAATCCCACACGTCAACAAACGCACATCCGCAGTGTCAACAAATACTCAACACCAACGTTTCTGGTTGTTTGTAAATACTGAAGACAAGATGAAAAACACACACAAAATTACGTAAACCTCCACTGTTTACACAAGCTCATGCTCGCCTGAAGGAGTAACCACAGGTACACATTCTTTAGAAACATCAACATTCCTCCTTCTATGTGGTCAGAGCACTCGTGTTCTTATCTTGGATGTTGTATTTCATATCTTCGTGCAGTTCATTTATTTTTAATTTATTAATTTATTTGTAAAGTTATGTAGATTGTTCTTATGTTTTAGTTTCGTTCAGTTGTTTCACTTCCAACGATATTGTTTTGAATTGATTATATGCGGAAATGGTGATTTCAACCCCATTTTTCTTATATCAAGCACAGGACCTCATACAATTACTACAAATGAATATTTTGATGCAATTAATGCGAATATCGGAGCGTTGGATATACTCATTCAAACATACTTAAATCATCCAAGGTCAAGGCATTTTCTTCAACATCTTCCTGTTGCAGGAATCGTAAACAAGCTATGGGTAAAAAGAGATGACAATCATGTGTAAAAAGAGTTGACAATTTCCCCGTAAATATTTAAGGAACGATTCAAAACAGAGAAATTGTCGAGAGATATATTCTGACAGAAATGAGCAATCTGAATGGCCTTCACGACACTCAAGCAAGGAAAGGGGTGACATTTCTCGAAGGCTGTAAAAGGAGAAGGAAATGTCAAATGGAAAAAAGGAAAAGCCTTTGAGACCACCCAAGAGCAGAACGAAAATAAAAATTGAGATTAAGTCTTCCTTGAAAAAAAAAAAAAAAAAAAATTCGTGTGGGAAAAATACTTCCTCAGAAATGAAATCACAGGAAGGTTATATAACAGAAAAGGTGGTTTGCCTATAATGAAGTGAAGCAATACATATAAGAGAGATTACCTAACTAATCAATGGGCAACATAGGCACACATATATACCAACACACACACACATCGATTCAATGATCTTCACAAAATAGGAAAAATACAATTTAAAAGAATATTCAGATTCATTCAGCCAGATCCTCAGACCCACGAAATATCACACATGAAAATAACTGTGACAAAAATACACGCCTTTATTCAACTGTAACGAAAAGGCGTCACGTGTTACAGTTCTGGGAACCTTTGCTTCTTACTATTGCAATACTATATAGATGTATCACTACCGAGACATCTGATTTACGCAAGCAACTGGATTTAAGAAAATGAAACGAAATCTGACAACATAAAGCTTACAAAAATGACGGTATTGTTAAGATAAGAACAATAATAAAATGACAATTGGAATAAGATTATTATGGTAATATTGATAATAATAATTGAAAAAGTAATGAATAATGGCAATAATAATGATAATAAGTGATTAATAAAGATAATAATATAAATTATAATAAGTGATTAATAAAGAAAATAATATAAATTATAATAAGTAATGAATAAGTAATAAGTATTGATAATAATAATGATATAATAATAGCAACATCAATAATAATGATGATAATTTTCATTATGATAATAATGATAACAACAAAACAGCAACAACAACAATAAGAAAAATAGTGCTAATAACAACCATAATGATAATGATAGCAACAATAGTAGTAATGACGGTGTTAATAATAATAGTGATAATAATAATATTAGTAATAATAATGATAAAAATGATACTACTACTACTACTACTAATAGTAGTAGTAGTAGTAATGATAATAATAGCAATGGTAATAACAGTAATAATAATGATAATCAAGATCATGATCATCATCATAAAAAGAAATCAATAGCAATAATGATGATGATGATGAGTATGATGATGATGATGATGATGATGATAATAATAGTACTACTACCCCTACTAACAGTAATAATAATGAAAAGAGTAATAATAACAATAATGATAATGATAATGATAATGATAATAATAATAATAACAATATTAACAACAACAACAACAACAATAATAATAATAATAATAATAATGATAATAATAATAATAATAATAATAATAATAATAATAATAATAATAATAATGATAATAATAATAATAATAATAATGATAATAATAATGATAATCACTAGAGTAAAGATGATGATTATAATGATAATGAGCATGATAAAGGTTATAATAATAATGATTATTGTTATCATTAGTATCATCCTCATCCTCATCATTACTGTCATTATCCTCCTCATTATCATTTTGAGGGGTAAGGTACGTGCGAAAATGCCAACCCTTTACTCCTACTCCAACCTTGCCTTTGATAATACCACTCAGTATATCATGAACCCGCGTACACATGTTAAGCATCCTTCAAGACGATAGCCTTGCAGTGTTCACGCCTTGCAAGCAGCAACACGGTGCAATCACCTAATCGGTCAGTTGTATTCGCTGTAATGGAAATGTCTTGTAGGGCGCTTGAGATGCCTGTTTGGGCGAGAAGCTTAAAAGCCTTTTCACTCGGATTTGTTTTGTCCATTTCAGGGCAGTGGCGGGGCTTCTCATGGGGGGGGGGGGGGGCGAGGAGGGGGGGGGGGGGGGGGGGATGCGACGGGGAGATTCACTTTATCGACACAGGCTGGAATTCTTTGCAATATGCTAATGTTTTTTTTTTTTTTTTTTTTTTTTTTCTTACATGCGGTTGTTGATTTATGGTTAATAGGGACTGTTCGGTTAAAGGATTTGTGTGGCGAGGAATAGTTCCCAGCACAATATTCTCACGATGTTTTTTTTTTCTTTTTTTTCATGTTTTTTAAGCTTTAGATCAACTATAGGCCTGTCAGTTGCAAGAAAGGTGAAGAAAAACTATATATATATGTGTGTGTGTGTGTGTGTAAAAAAAATTGTGTGTATAAATATATATTTACATATAAATACACATATATATGTTTGTATATATGTAAATTTGTTAAAATTATATATTTATGCATATATATATATTTATATATATTGCATCGTATATTCTTATGTGTTTTACGAATTTATCATTTAGTTTCTAAAAGTATATAGCTGTAAATCACTGCATAGGAGCGATAAGAAATGTGTCTGCAACAAAGATCAATATTGCAGTTAAAGTGTTTCGTTTCCTATGAAATTCTACGACTGTTAAAACCATGCACCGTTATTGCTTTCGGGATATCGGCAATAACATTCCTGGTGTTTTCTTGGCCTGCATTACCTTTGGCTTTCCGGCGCTGTTATCGGCGATGCTGTTCTCTGTATGTGTGCCGC
>NC_061823.1:7176477-7183977 GCF_019202785.1 Penaeus chinensis | reverse complement strand
TGGAGAAAGTTTGAAGATTTGGGAATATATAAATACTTAAAAATACAAAGCAAGGGTGTAGAAACAGAAGACAATTAAATTGGTATAATTAGAGTTGGAAAAGCAAGCAATAAAATGTACAGTACGGAGAGAGAAAAATAAACTTGTGAAAGAAAGAAATAACGTTGAAAACAGATTTAGGAAATGGGTAAAAAATCAACTCTTAGAAAGTGATTTAAGGCAAGCAATACGCAGGGCCTAACCGTAACACCAAGTAACTGTACAAAACTGCATATCTAGAAACATTAAAAAAAAAAAAAAAAAAAATCACCAAAAAAACAAAACATTGTCACATGAAATCAGAACCAAGGAAGTCAAACAAAAATGGAAAACTTAAGCAGCTGAGACACAGTGTAAAGATTTTTGTTCGGAAATGTTAAACGACAAATACCCATAAGCAACTTAGACACAGAGCAATCAGCATCTGACGATTAAGCTAATTGACAAAAATCGAAAGCTGCTGAGAAGGCGAAAGCAGAAGGGAAAATATGAAAATAGGCATTCAGAGAAAGTAGAGTGTTTAACTACATTGCAGCAGAAAGAAAATGAAAGCGATCGCGAATATAGGAAAGCGTATAGCAGACAGAGAGAGAGAGAAAAAGAGAGAGAGAAAGAGAGAGAGAGAGAGAGAGAGAGAGAGAGAGAGAGAGAGAGAGAGAGAGGTAGATAGACAGATAGAGAGAGAGAGGGCGGGGAGGGAGGGAGGGAGAGAGAGAGAGAGAGCGAGAGAGAGAGAGAGAGAGAGAGAGAGAGAGAGAGAGAGAGAGAGAGAGAGAGAGAGAGAGAGAGAGAGAGAGAGAGAGAGAGAGAGAGAGAGAGAGAGAGAGAGAGAGAGAGAGAAAGAGACAGACAGACAGACAGACAGACAGAGAGAGAAACCTCGTTTGTAACTTGAATCAATGAACAGTTAAGGGTGCGAGTGCCTTCAGAGAGAGCAATTACTCCAATGAAGCATTACGACCAAACCCAATTAGAGCAATACTTGGTAAAACATGTCATTTACAGAAATTGAAAATCTAATAGAGGACGTGAATAACCATGAGCTAAACGACGGAGAAAGTAAAATAAAAGAGCTTGATAAACCAGATAAATAGATAAAATGACAGAGACAGAGAATACTAATGGGACTTGATAAAAACAAAAACAAAAACAAAACAGAAATGTCAGAAGTAGCCTTTCTAAACAAAAGGCTTTTACATGCTCTAATAGAATATTTAAATGATATTGGAAATATCACAGGTAAGTGACCAGGTATACACGATAATAATAATCGTTGTTAAATAAACTTCCTTAACAAGCTTTTTTACTGTCTGAGTTAGTATTTCGTGGTATAACTGTCATTGAGTTTTATTATCATTCTCATTATTGTTGTTGTCATTACCATCATCATCTTTATCATCATCATCATCATCCTCATCATCATCATCATCATCATCATCATCAACATCAACATCAACATCAACATCATCAACATCAACATCAACATCATCATCATCATCATCATCATCAACATCATCATCAACATCGACATCAACATCAACATCAAAATCAACATCAATATCATCATCAACATCAACATCAACATCATTATCAACATCAACATCAACATTAACATCAACATCAACATCAACATCAACATCAATATCAACATCAACATCAACATCATCATCATCATCATCAACATCATCATCAACATCGACATCAACATCAACATCATCATCATTATCAACATCAACATCAACATCAACATCAACATCAACATCATAATCATCATCATCATCATCAACATCAACATCAACATCAACATCATCATCATCATCATCATCAACATCATCATCAACATCAACATCATCATCATCAACATCATCATCAACATCAACATCAACATCAACATCATCATCATGATCCTCCTCCTCATCATCAACATCAACATAAACATAAACATCATGATCCTCATAATCATCATCATCAACATCAACATCAACATCAACATCATCATCATCATCATCATCATCAACATCAACATCAACATCAACATCGACATCATCATCATCATCAACATCAACATCAACATCAACATCATTATCAACATCAACATCAACATCAACATCAGCATCATCATCATCAACATCAACATAAACATCATGATCCTCCTCCTCCTCATCATCAACATCAACATCATGATCCTCATCATCATCATCATCATCAACATCAACATCAACATCAACATAAACATCATGATCCTCCTCATCATCATTATCAACATCAACATCAACTTCAACATCAACATCAACATCATCATCATCACCATCATCATCATCATCATTATCATCATCAACATCAACATCAACATCATCATCAACATTAACATTAACATTAACATTAACATTAACATTAACATTAACATTAACATTAACATTAACATTAACATTAACATTAACATTAACATTAACATTAACATTAACATTAACATCAACATCAACATCAACATCAACATCAACATCAACATCATCATCATCATCATCAACATCAACATCAACATCAACATCATCATCAACATCAACATCAACATCAACATCAACATCAACATCATCATCATCATCATCATCATCATCATCAGTACTACTACTACTACTATTTGTTTGTGAATGATAACAAACAATAGACAACACTAAATTTGAATACCATGGACGGATGAACACATATAATATCAGAAGAATCCTTCCAAGAGACTATTCTACGCATAAATCCGTCACTTTATAGACCGAAGACCACTGAATATACCAGAAAATCCTACCACAAATATTAATCACGACCCTTAATGCAGATTTATACAATCAACTGAGGATTATCGGAAATATATGAAGTTTGCGGAAGTATTTGCATGAGCTTTGTTCCTTCCTGGAAACAAAAAGCAAACAAACAAAATTTATCGAGATACACAAATACGCACACAGACACGTACATGCATACGCACACACGCACACGCACGCACACATGCACGGACGTACATACACATACACACACAAACAAGCATAGATTGTTGTCAGTTTAATACCACGTACATAAATTTCTTGACTGTCATGCAATGGAAACTCAGGTTCAGAATTCTTGATAATCATTGCAAATTCTCATAAAGCGTATGTATACAAAGGCTCTTCTTTGATTTCACGTTTGATATGAGATCAAAAGAAATTCTAATGACGTTTGATGAGACTGTGATATCAAAATGAACACACACACACACACTCACACACACACACACACACACACACACACACACACACAGACACACACACACACACACACACACACACACACACAGACACACACACACACACACACACACACACACACATACACACATATCTTTATATATGTGTGTGTGTGCGTGTACACCTATTATTCCTGGGTGTGAGTATAGGGCCACCTTTAAGCCACTTTTGTTCCAATGAGTGTATGGAATAAATAAAAATAAGGGTAGAGGGGACTCTTTAACCTTGGCTGGTAACCCTTCTAGAGACAACGGGAAACCACCCTGACTGATCTTTTCCTTGTATTTATGACAGACATCTTAGGAAACGGCCCTCAGACCCGTGGAAAAGGTGTCATAGAGAAAATGGACGCCAAAAAGGATCTGTAGTAGGGCAGAGCACCAGAAGAATATACACATATATACATAAAGACACTAGCCCCTACACACATATACTTGGCCTGTTAAACTTGGGCTTACTAATATTTTGCTGAATTCCTTTTCGACTTTTTTCAAGGAAAAAACGCATTTTCAACTTATTCCATTTAATCTATGCTTATTGGTGCTCCTTTCACTCAGCACAAACTTTAGAATTTCAATGGACGTTATTTCGTTATTTCCCTTTGTATTTTGCCCTTTAGTTAAATGCTGGCGTGTTGGTGTTCAAGCCGATGCATTCCACAGCGAGGGTCTAATATCAACAGTAATTTATTAGGCTTCTCATAGTAATTAATTACGGTAATTAACGGCATTATTCTTCCTCGCGTCATAGTAGATAGAGCCATCTGGAAGCGTAGGCGAATCTATCTCTTTCTCTCCATTACCTCGGTTTCGTGCGGGTTCCACTCTCTTTTCCAAATATCCCTTTTCCTCGAATTTATTATGTCTCCAGCAACAAAAGGTGAGGGAACAGAATTTTGCGTCGTATCTATATATCGGGCGGGAACTTATGAAGTTTACTATATTTTTTATTCTTATTATCATTATTATTATCATTTACACATAGCTGGATCCACAAGTACTCGTTACTAAGGGAATTAATTAGTAGGCTTACAGGACTCAAGATTTTTTTGTTTTATTGCTATTGATATCGGTGTTATTATTCTTATAGACATTATTATTATCATAGTGTTATAAATAATGCCAGTGACAATAAAATAAAAAAAATATCCGAAAATCAACGAAAATGGTAGAACTTGTAATTATCACAGATATACCTTTGAGATTGTATGCTCTTAATCTATGGCTTGCGTTGACAAATTATAATTTTCATTATTTCACGTGTCTCATGTAATCTGAGTGCATAAGATATAACAGTACTATATGCATATGTTAGAGAAAAAACATCCCCTACACATATTCACAAGCGCGGATAACAGTATTGTTAGTATTTTTAATTATTAATGTTTTCTTGTCATCGACATATCTAACACTCACCACATGAATATCATTAATATCATTGTATCAAGAAATCACAACAGATACCTTATGTCCTACATCCTTCCCTGTACCAAGTACCAATAACTCTTAATAAAATGGATCTGACCATAGCAGTAACTACCAAATACCACTTTTCCTCTCCTCCTTATCTTTCTTTATCTTTTTAAATACCAAACATCTTTGAGACGTCACCTAAGTATCTTAGACAAGAGATGGGACAGGAACAGGGTCTCCTTGAATTTCACAATCTTATTATTGCTTGATCGCTGTCACTTCTCCTAAAATATTCCTCTATGATTTTTTTATGTCTATTTTCGAAAATCTGTGATCTCATTAAAAAAAAAAAAAAAAAGTCAAATTAATTAGAAGCCAACACAAGTTTTGTGGCTTTTTTCTAGGAGAAGTTATGCGTTGATAAGCTCAGCAATACTTAGGAATGCTCCCTGGAATGAAAGGCATCGGGGGAAAATAATGGTAAACGCAATTTGCACCATAATTACCCATTGTTGACTGGCATTTTTTCGCGAGTTTTTCTTAAGCTTTTGTTAGCATTATGCACGTGCTTTCGTCCCGTGCTTGATTAATATGAAAATCTCGAGAGAGAGAGAGAGAGAGGAATGAAAATATCATTACCACATCTTTTTCTTCTTGCTTTTCTGGTAGATGAAAAACACTAACATAATAAAACAGTATGAAAGGAAGTGAACAAAAATCCTGATAAATCTATCAGGATCTAAAGTCAAAAGCTACATTATATTGTAAGACCATCTAAAAAAGTGTGGACATAACAAAAGCTGTAAAGTATTTTGGCATAATGATTTTACTAATGTTTTTTTCTTTTATTTATGTGCATATTATAAACGTTTTGTTACGTGTAGATTAATTAAACATTTGTTTTGTGTGTGTAGAAGGGAGAGAGTCAAGAATAGAGAGAAAACCCTCAAATTCATAAAAAAAAAAAAAATTACCACAATAACTCGGTAATGAGTCCAGAGTGAAAGAGCGAAAGAAATAGTAAAACTATCAAACGTAAAAAGGTTGGCTCGTGCAACCACGGGAAATTAAGCGCTCAGTGAGAAACGGCAAGGGGTCCGGGTGCACGACCTTTATCCGATGTGTCGCCATTACTTCTGCGTTTCTGGTGTTGGGCATCACATTGGAATGCAAAGGGAGTGTACTGGGTTATTTATTGTATAAAAGAGAAGGAAGGAATACACACGGAACACATACACATACGCAATAGTAACTCACAGACACTCTCTCTCTCTCTCTCTCTCTCTCTCTCTCTCTCTCTCTCTCTCTCTCTCTCTCTCTCTTTCTCTTTCTCTTTCTCTCTCTCTCTCTCTCTCTCTCTCACACACACACACACACACACACACACACACACACACGCACACACACACACACACACACACACACACACACACACACACACACACACACACACACACACACACACACACACACACGCACGCACGCACGTACGCACATATTTATGAATGCATGCATGTCTTTCAGAAAATAAGATCAGCGTCGTGCAAGGATTGGACGAATAAACAAACGTCAAAACAGAAGCTTTCCTCATGCAACTGCTCGCCTTGACTTCACTCACTGATCATGCATACCAAATGTCAGCCTTGCCTTGAAAGACTAACCCGGGACAGCTACGAGTATGTGCATCTTGCGGCTCGTATTCATAACCTTTTGATTTATAAAGAGGGGCGTCAGAAGAAAGGCCAACAGAGGAAAGGCGTTCTTATATTTAATAGGTTTTTGTTTTATGACTCAACAAGTGCTGAGAGTAGTGGTATGATAAAAGGGAAGAGAAGAAAGGTATCGTGCACTGTGCAATATTTCAAGGTTAATAAAAGTACCGTTTACCTGTCTATACCTGTCCCTCTAGGAGCCTCAACGCTTCCACTAAAATCCTTTGCGAAATCACATATAAAAATTTAACGTCTCTTATTTCGGAGAAAAAAATAAAAATAAAAAAATCCTATGAGATCTTGTAAATAGTGAGTTCTGTGCATTTTGCATTTCTAATACATACGTTTCAGAACAAGAGGTAGTGTCGTGGATACACGAAGGCTTAGTCATCATCACGCGAACAATATGAGGGCGAAGCGAATACTACATGAACGGGTGAAACTAACAAGCAAGGACGAGACGCCCAAAATATAATAACATCGTGAAGATTTGAAGTGGATTCCATACATAAAATACGGCTAAGAGGAAAAGACACAGATGAAAAAAAAAAAAAAAAAAAAAAAAAAAACAGAAGCGCCCTATAGCTCAAAGTGGCGAGATCGTCACGTGGCAGAGGATGACACCACGTGATGGACCAACTGAAGCAAAAAAGAAATCAAGAGTGCGAAACAACAAGCAGTTCTAATCGATCGCAATAAAGATCATAGTGAATCAGTTTGGGGACAAGCAATGAATTCGGGTGGCAGGTAGAAAATGTTAAAAGTTATAAATAGAGTGTTAAAAATGTGCTGAGATATAGAAAAGTCCTGATGCGGGTATCTTTCCAACTATAAGAAATAATGAAGTGATAAGTGACCGGATGAGCTCCATATCGAAAATAAAAGGACGTTTAGTGTCGGAAAATGTGGATTAGGTTTCAGAGTAGCGTCTAGTAGCCATGTCCATCTCGGTAAGCCCGTTTCAAGAAAGACAGTAACAAGGGAGTACTATTCTGGAACATAGTTAGGATTAAGAAGAAAAATATTTTTATGAACATGTAATGAAACAACTTTATTATCAAA
>NC_061823.1:7161477-7163977 GCF_019202785.1 Penaeus chinensis | reverse complement strand
AAAGAGATAGACAAGGTCACGGTAGCGCCCATGGGGTAAAGACAAATACGCACACACACCTTCTCGTCATTAAAATGATAATACATCACACACACATATGAACACACACACACACACACACACACACACACACACACACACACACACACACACATATATATATGTGTGTGTGTGTGTGTGTGTGTGTGTGTGTGTGTGTGTGTGTGTGTGTGTGTGTGTGTATGTATATGTGTACTTATATATATGTATATATATGTATATATACATATATATATATATATATGTATATATATATATATATATATATCATACGTAACCATTTGTGTGTGTATGTGTGCACATGAATTTGTGTGTGTTTGTGTGGGATCTCCTATACATAGGATTATGACGAAGATGATCTTTCTTAAGAGGGTCAAAATCTGCCAATTACCTCAAGCGTCAAAAGAGGATCTATGACACTTTATCCCTTATAACTGGCATAAGAAGGACGATTATAAGTTATATCTGGGATAATTAATAAAATGATAAACAAGGCACCATTAGAAAAGTTCGTTAAGAAATGAAAAGAGGATTAAAGTTTCATAATGAAGTTCGTAATTAAGAAAGGAAAGAAAGAAAAGAAAAAAAAAAAAAAAAAAAAACATATGATAATGCATTTGACATTCATTTGCCATTTTATTAATTATAATGAGGGGAATAAAATGTCAAAAAAAGTGATAATCTGTGCGTGTGCGTTTGTGTGTATGTATACGCAGGATTACTCGCGCGTGCGTATGTGGCTTTGAGCGTCATTGCATGAGTATGCATTAGTATCTGATGTGAGCTCAAAGATTTCCATAAAAAAAAAAGCCCAACAAAGTCTTATAAAGATACAGACTCTTATCATCGTCCTCGTAAATCTTTGAAGATTTAGTAAAGGCTAAATCTTATTGGAAACCGGCGTCCGCTTCTGTGATCCTCCGCTGAAAATTCGATACCAATTTCGTTATCCCGTCGCGGCGGATTTCAAGAAAGAGAGATAAGCCACAGACAATATTTATAATATCACATTCGATGTCTTCTTATGTAAAGAAATAGCACTGATCTGAATATTCCTGCCCCCCTTTTATTTTTTTTTTATCTTTTTTATTTATATATTTTTATTGGATAAGAATATTTACTGTCTCAGTGACTTAGATACTTAATTGAGATCATGCAACTATTTACGAACAATCCATATTCTCGATTGTCAAGACAGTAACGAAAACTAGCGCTAATTTCCTTAGGCTACGCTAAACTCACAGACATGCAGGATTTTTAAGCTTGATTAAAGGTATTTATGAAATAGTTTAGCGTACATGTAAGACTATGATATCCATATGTGTAAACGCAAAATTTATACATACATACAAAGACCCACATACACATACACACACATAGACCCACACACACATACACACACATAGATACACACACGCATATACACTTACGCATAGACACACACACACACACACACACACACACACACACACACACACACACACACACACACACAGACACACACAGTTACACGTGTGGAATTCATATCGACTAAATTGCAAGTAGAAAAACGCCTCCGTTACCCTCGCGCCTTGCTCACCCACCTCCGGCGCAAGGCAGGGAAGACCATGACCAGATCAAGAGGGGACGCCACACAGAACACGTCACACAGAATTATCATCCCACACTCGCAGCTAACAGACCACCTGGAGGCCTTGTTGGGTTATATAATGCAGATAGCTACCCCTTCTGGTAACAAGATTGGAGATATCATAAGGGAAAGGAGGTCAGACCACAGCAGACCTCTTAGCCAGGTGTACAGCATACCTTGCGGCAGCTGCGATAAAGTATGCATAGGTGAGGCAGGACGAGGTCTTCACGAACAACGAATCGACCAACACCGCAGCGCCCTTCGACGTCATGGCAAGAGGAGCGCCTTCGTTTTTCACGTCGACACTGACGGCCATCTCTCTAAGTGGTCCCAGGACTCCCTCATAAAACAAGGCCTGCCCCCACGACAAAAGGAGATGGTAGAAGCGGCATACATACATTCTACTAACAACTTCAACACCGCAACAGGGAGCCATGAACTAGCCAAAGCCGTCGCTCAACCGATTGCCGACGTGACCTGATCGCCAAGTACATGTATATATACCTTATGCATCTCTTGTTTCGTATGCCCCGATGAAGCAGTAAAAATCAGTAAAATGCCTTCGGCATATTCGTGTGTTTTCCTATACTTCCCTTTGTTGCTCTACACACGCACACACACACACGCACACACACACACACACACACACACACACACACACACACACACACACACACACACACACACACACATATGTATATATATATATATATATATATAAATATATATATATATTCATTTCATGAAAAGAGTAGGATTTATAGCCGCCAGATTCACTTGCCATCATGCTGTAGAAATGAGGATGGAGCACTTGCGATTGCAATATCAACT
>NC_061823.1:7148977-7151477 GCF_019202785.1 Penaeus chinensis | reverse complement strand
ACCTGGAAGGAGTTTGTGATGGTGATTTGCCCAATAAATCCAAGATTGGAATAAAGAACAACACCATAAAGTGTCTGAAAGCACTGAAAAAAACCCAAGAACAATCGGAAGTATTTTTGATTTTGCATTAGTTCATTTCATGTGCTGGCATTTTGCTGTGAACAGCAATGGAATGACTCTTTTCAGAACTGCTATTGAAACTTCAAGGAGGTATGCCAGGATTGGCTGTGAACTTCCTAGCAGCTACTTCTCGTCCATCAACAGACATCTGTATAATGCAGATGGTACACTTCTTCCCTTGACTGTTTATCATGATTACGTCGATGAAGTTGCAAAGATCTTGAAAAGAGGAATTCGTGAAAAATGGCCATACACACCAGCCCTATTAAAAAATAAGGAGAAACACAATTTCACTGCAGTAAAACTGTGTAATCTGAGTGTGAAAGATTTAATTTCCCTACATCTGACCACAGATATGAAGTTTGCATACTTGGCCTATGCATGAAATCGATATGTGGAAACCCAAAAGTTTATTAATACCTGGCCATAATCAAAACTGTGAAAGACTGATTGGAGACATGAAAAATGTGAAGACATAAACAGAATTGTTGTTGTAACAGAAACTAGAGAACGGCACAGTCGGAGATATGGCAATATAAACAAAGGAGTAGAATGAAAATTATATTGTATGCAATATATATTGTTCCAAATAAAATCATTACTAGAATCCTTTCCTTTTATGGCCTCTTGTTAAATAGAATATGTTACTTCAAATCATTTAAGCGAAGTGAAAAGTCCGAGAGCCAAAGCATGCTCTCGGCGACCCAAGCCCGATTCGGTGGGAGAGAACACAAAGTAAAGAGAAGTCAAGCCTACTAATTGAAAATTTAGTCTTATGGCAATTAAAACACTTTATATAATATTACTTTATAATAGAAACAAATTTTATGCAAAAATATTAAAGAAAAGTATAATATTGAAGTATTTTAAAAATAAAATAGTTAAACCGACAACAGAAAACGAGGCGTTATTTGGCGTTCGAAGCGGTGTCTAAATCATAATTTTATCAAAACTTTCAATTGAAATTAGAGAATGCGAGATATTCTTTGATTAAAATAAAAAAATACATTTCCAAACTCAGAAAATTCATAGGCGCCTATTTCTTAACTTGCCCCCGGGATTCGAGCAAATTTTAGAAAATCGACAATTATTGAAACACCCTAGTGTGCGTGTGTGTGTGTGTGTGTGTGTGTCTGTGTGTGTGTGTGTGTGTGTGTGTGTGTGTGTGTGTGTGTGTGTGTGTGTTTATTTGTGTTTATTTGTGTGTGTATGCGTACACGAGTTCTTCTATAGTCAAATTAGAAGTGAAGTTATACATTCAAAGCTCAGTGCATATGACAAAAATGCCAGTAGGCTTTTATTCTCTCAGATGTTAACAGCAAACAAAACAATACGAACATTAAAAGAGAATAAGTAATATAGAAAGCAAAACAACAATAGAAATTAAACCTAAAATCTATCAATCTATCTATCTATCTATCTTTCTATCTATCTATCTATCTATGTATATATATATTCAGGGAAAATCGTTTAAAGAGAAGGAGAGAGCGAGAGAGAGAGAGAGATGAATAGATAGATAGATAGACAGATAGATAGATAGATAGATAGATATATAGATAGATAGATAGATAGATAGAGAGAGAGAGATAGATAGATAGATAGATAGATAGATAGATAGATAGATAGATAGATAGATAGATAGAGAGATAGAGAGATAGAGAGAGAGAAAAAAATAAATTGAAGTTAACAATAAAAAAAAAAAAAAATTCACATATACTGAATACTGAATACTACTGGAATTCTGAACACTATTGATACACTGGCTAGTTATCTGAGAAGTGAAGAAAATGAACAAATTCCTGATAACAAACCCAGCCTCTCGATGGTCTCTGGAACACAGTGTAAAAAAAAAAAAAAAAAAAAAAAAAAAAAATAGTGTTTAAAAATGGACATGACTCT
Source organism: Penaeus chinensis (assembly GCF_019202785.1). NCBI lineage: Eukaryota > Metazoa > Arthropoda > Malacostraca > Decapoda > Penaeidae > Penaeus > Penaeus chinensis. The sequence continues at coordinate 7,149,458 of NC_061823.1, read as the reverse complement.
CGGTGGGAAAAAAAAAAAAAAAAAAAAAACACATCAAGAATAACGAATGATTGATTAGACAGATAAAATGATTTGGAAGTTTGGAACACTTGATATTTCCCTCCCACGCGAAATGGCGAGAGAAATTGTGAATCAAAGAGTTAAATGGCCTTTGAATAATAACGCGAATGTTCGATTACAGTGATTGGAGGGAAGGAATGGCTATGTAAAAGACTGGTCGAGAAAACAAAGGAAAAAAAATAATAAAATAAATGAAAAGTAATATAGAATAGATTAAAATGAATGAATTAATGAATAAATCGTCGGGTGTAGTGTTCGCGAGGCAAGTTTTAGATTTTGATAAACAAAGAATTCAATAAAAGAAAAAAAAAAAAAAAATATATATATATATATATATATATATATATATATATATAATCAATAAATGCCTATATACGTAGAAAATCAATATACAACCTAATGCCGTGAAGTTATGAAATCG
>NC_061823.1:7111477-7116477 GCF_019202785.1 Penaeus chinensis | reverse complement strand
CTTATTATTTAGTTCGTTACTTTTGATTGTTACTTTTATTAATCATTAATTAATTTGCCTTGCTAGTTATTTATTTCGTATGAGTTAATTTACCAATTTCTTCACTTTTTCATATTTAACAGTTAATATATGGCAAAATTCACTTATCATAATGATGAAATTCTTTATCCCTTACTTGTAATTTTAAATGTCATGTTTATTTGATATTTTGTTATTAAATTATGTAATGTAATACGGAATTTATGAGACTTTCTCTTCTTGGCTTTTATTCAATAAGTTATTTGTCTTTTTATAGCATCGTCCGCATCAAAGGGAGTCACTGGGAGCATGATTAGCCTGTAAGTCACGTCCTGAATTTGCGTAAAATAAAGATTTGGATGAAATGTGGCATCATTTATTAATATCATGATTATATTTTTGTATTTACTTTTTTTCTGCTTTGTATATATTTTTATTTCCATTTTTCTTTTGATTTTGTTCTCCCTTTCACCCCCTCCACCACGTGCCTCACGTGGTGGCGAGTTTTCTTTAAAGATTCGTTTTCTCTTTATTTATTCGTTTATATATTATCACGAATGTCTGAACGAAATGCGGGGTAAAATCGACATCGGTTCGTAAATTCGCGAACTAATAATCACTTTATAACATCGATTAACATTAATAATCCCGTCATTTCACTCTAGCTCTCAGCCCGTTATCCCCATCAACACCTCAGTCCCGGTCCTCATGCATCTCATCTGTTTGGGTGGCCGCGACGGCCCCATCGAGCTCCCTTTCAGCCCGTTTAATCTCTATCAAGAATCTCGTATTTCACAAAATTCAATAATATTTCCAGCTCCATGTCCACCCGAGCGCCAATCAGCCAGGACTTTGTCGACACCTGCGATCCAGACACGCGAGCGAGCGCATACACACGAGAATCATCAAAAACACTCATGTAAGCACAAGCAAGACATTCACATGCTCAACGTAAGGCCACGCAATGTCGAAAGAGGATTCCGTCGACCCTTAAGTATCTATTGTTTTGTTTCCTCTCCCGTCTATAACCTTCCACATTCACAAGGAATCAAATTCTCATTAATCCTATATCACACATTGATTAATTAACGTCATTACTCTATTAACCCTATGTTAGTATGGTGTGGAATTACGCAACAGTGAGCTCGAATTAGACATGTCTTTCGAGTTGATAATCGTTCCCCCAGGTTAGCCTGTCGGAGGTCGAATAGACCGTTAAACTCGTTCGTGTTTTAACCGTTAAGCGCAGTCACTTTAATCGTTAAACTCAATAACATTCTAACTGTTAAATCAATTAACTTTTTAACCTTTAAATTCTTACCCTTTTTAATGTCATTTACCCTCACATTTCGTAAAGCTAATATAAAATGTAATAGAGACTTTCCTTCCCTGGCTTTTATTCCATAAGTGATTGTCTTTTTGATAGCCTCGCCGCTTCAAAGGGAGTCGCCGGCAGCCTGATTAGCCTTTAAGTCACGTCCTGAACTTACTTTAGCGCCATGAGTTTTTCTTTTATACATTTTCAGTTCATTTTTCTTTTGATTTTGTTCTTCCTTTCGCTTCTCCGTGAGGTGAAATGACATGATTCTCCGAATTACGTCACTCGCTCACTCGCTCACTCGCTCACTCGCTCACTCGCTCACTCGCTCACTCGCTCACTCGCTCACTCGCTCACTCGCTCACTCGCTCACTCGCTCACTCGCTCACTCGCTCACTCGCTCACTCGCTCACTCGCTCACTCGCTCACTCGCTCACTCGCTCACTCGCTCACTCGCTCACTCGCTCACTCGCTCACTCGCTCACTCGCTCACTCGCTCACTCGCTCACTCGCTCACTCGCTCACTCGCTCACTCGCTCACTCGCTCACTCGCTCACTCGCTCACTCGCTCACTCGCTCACTCGCTCACTCGCTCACTCGCTCACTCGCTCACTCGCTCACTCGCTCACTCGCTCACTCGCTCACTCGCTCACTCGCTCACTCGCTCACTCGCTCACTCGCTCACTCGCTCACTCGCTCACTCGCTCACTCGCTCACTCGCTCACTCGCTCACTCGCTCACTCGCTCACTCGCTCACTCGCTCACTCGCTCACTCGCTCACTCGCTCACTCGCTCACTCGCTCACTCGCTCACTCGCTCACTCGCTCACTCGCTCACTCGCTCACTCGCTCACTCGCTCACTCGCTCACTCGCTCACTCGCTCACTCGCTCACTCGCTCACTCGCTCACTCGCTCACTCGCTCACTCGCTCACTCGCTCACTCGCTCACTCGCTCACTCGCTCACTCGCTCACTCGCTCACTCGCTCACTCGCTCACTCGCTCACTCGCTCACTCGCTCACTCGCTCACTCGCTCACTCGCTCACTCGCTCACTCGCTCACTCGCTCACTCGCTCACTCGCTCACTCGCTCACTCGCTCACTCGCTCACTCGCTCACTCGCTCACTCGCTCACTCGCTCACTCGCTCACTCGCTCACTCGCTCACTCGCTCACTCGCTCACTCGCTCACTCGCTCACTCGCTCACTCGCTCACTCGCTCACTCGCTCACTCGCTCACTCGCTCACTCGCTCACTCGCTCACTCGCTCACTCGCTCACTCGCTCACTCGCTCACTCGCTCACTCGCTCACTCGCTCACTCGCTCACTCGCTCACTCGCTCACTCGCTCACTCGCTCACTCGCTCACTCGCTCACTCGCTCACTCGCTCACTCGCTCACTCGCTCACTCGCTCACTCGCTCACTCGCTCACTCGCTCACTCGCTCACTCGCTCACTCGCTCACTCGCTCACTCGCTCACTCGCTCACTCGCTCACTCGCTCACTCGCTCACTCGCTCACTCGCTCACTCGCTCACTCGCTCACTCGCTCACTCGCTCACTCGCTCACTCGCTCACTCGCTCACTCGCTCACTCGCTCACTCGCTCACTCGCTCACTCGCTCACTCGCTCACTCGCTCACTCGCTCACTCGCTCACTCGCTCACTCGCTCACTCGCTCACTCGCTCACTCGCTCACTCGCTCACTCGCTCACTCGCTCACTCGCTCACTCGCTCACTCGCTCACTCGCTCACTCGCTCACTCGCTCACTCGCTCACTCGCTCACTCGCTCACTCGCTCACTCGCTCACTCGCTCACTCGCTCACTCGCTCACTCGCTCACTCGCTCACTCGCTCACTCGCTCACTCGCTCACTCGCTCACTCGCTCACTCGCTCACTCGCTCACTCGCTCACTCGCTCACTCGCTCACTCGCTCACTCGCTCACTCGCTCACTCGCTCACTCGCTCACTCGCTCACTCGCTCACTCGCTCACTCGCTCACTCGCTCACTCGCTCACTCGCTCACTCGCTCACTCGCTCACTCGCTCACTCGCTCACTCGCTCACTCGCTCACTCGCTCACTCGCTCACTCGCTCACTCGCTCACTCGCTCACTCGCTCACTCGCTCACTCGCTCACTCGCTCACTCGCTCACTCGCTCACTCGCTCACTCGCTCACTCGCTCACTCGCTCACTCGCTCACTCGCTCACTCGCTCACTCGCTCACTCGCTCACTCGCTCACTCGCTCACTCGCTCACTCGCTCACTCGCTCACTCGCTCACTCGCTCACTCGCTCACTCGCTCACTCGCTCACTCGCTCACTCGCTCACTCGCTCACTCGCTCACTCGCTCACTCGCTCACTCGCTCACTCGCTCACTCGCTCACTCGCTCACTCGCTCACTCGCTCACTCGCTCACTCGCTCACTCGCTCACTCGCTCACTCGCTCACTCGCTCACTCGCTCACTCGCTCACTCGCTCACTCGCTCACTCGCTCACTCGCTCACTCGCTCACTCGCTCACTCGCTCACTCGCTCACTCGCTCACTCGCTCACTCGCTCACTCGCTCACTCGCTCACTCGCTCACTCGCTCACTCGCTCACTCGCTCACTCGCTCACTCGCTCACTCGCTCACTCGCTCACTCGCTCACTCGCTCACTCGCTCACTCGCTCACTCGCTCACTCGCTCACTCGCTCACTCGCTCACTCGCTCACTCGCTCACTCGCTCACTCGCTCACTCGCTCACTCGCTCACTCGCTCACTCGCTCACTCGCTCACTCGCTCACGTGGCTTGGGAGTTTTCTTTGAAGGCTTTGAAGCCCGTTTATTTATTAATTAATGTATTTTTCACAAAATTCTGAAGAAAAAAAAAAAAAAATGCGGCTTAAATCAACATGAAATCGTCATTTCGTAAATACGAAAACTAATAATCACTTTATAGTATCGACTAATATTCGTAATCCCGGCATTCGGGTTACAAGTTCTTGGCTGCTCCAGTAACTGTGTTGCACACACACACACACACACACACACACACACACACACACACACACACACACACACGCATCATGAAAAACACGTGTGACATCCATATACTCACGTAAGGCCACACAATATCGAAAGAGGATTCCGTCGATCCTTAAGCATTAATACTGCCGTCTGCCCATTGTTTTGTTTCCTCCCACGTCTATAACCCTCGACGTTCACAAGGAATCCTATTCTCATTAGCCCTTTATCACAGATTTGACTAATTAACGACATTACTCTATTAAACTACTGTTATTAGGGTTGAATTACATAATAATTAGATCGAAATAGACACAGGTTACAAGTTGATCATAATTTCCCCTGGATTAGCCGGTCGGAAGTCGATTGTGTGAAGTGTGAGTAAACTCTTAAACTCTTTCGGGTTTTAACCGTTAAGCACAATCACTTTTAAATCGTTAAACTTAATAATCTTCTAACTGTTAAATCAGTTCACTTTTTAACCTTTAGATTCTTTCCCTTTTTAATTTCGTTTACCGATATGTATCTACTATATATATTATTTCGTGTGATGTTATGTGGGCATTTAAGGCATATATCACGTAATGCTTTTGTTCCTTTGCTATAACTTTGATCTGTCATTAAATCAATGATATATTTGCTACTTTGTTCTATACACATCTC